>NW_015659563.1:1471236-1472945 GCF_001515625.1 Sinocyclocheilus rhinocerous | reverse complement strand
GTGTGTACAAATCTGTAAGATATTAATTTCATAGTGTAAACAGCTTCAGTGATTTTAATGGGAGTTTTTGAGAGTGCTTTAACTAGACTGTCAGTGAAAATGTTCTTTGATAATGTAAATGTTCTTTGCTCTCTTACTGTACAATGAAAGTGATTAGTAGCCTAACTTGCAATGTTTTTATTCACATTAACCTTCTATGTTAAATTCACATTAAATATAAAGTCAGTCGTATTTAAAATATGTTATGACATGACACCCATGTTAATTAATTAAACAGACAGGTTTTTATGCATAGTTAATAGACTACATTATTAGGTTACTTTGACCATCGCCCACTATAGATCAACATAATCTATAAAGGTGAGAATCAAGATATTTCATGATATAGTAAATGCGTTTGGGAATGGGGAATTACCCTTTCCTCCAAATACTACTGAAGCCTTCCTTATTGAATCACGCCAGTGAAACTGGCCAATGGCGTTCAAGTGCGCGAAATATGAGGGGTTCCCACTCTATATAAAGCAGCGCTTGTACGTCATCTATTCAGAATCTTTTTCTTCAGCCAACCTTCTACGAGAAGCAAGAAGCCTATCAACAAGACTACTCACCGTGATCTACACGCTGCAGCGGACACGGCTTCTCTTCCCCTGCTGTGTTCCGGTGAGCTTTGGAAACAAGGATGACTCGCGATTGCCTCTCCTGCGCAGCGACAATCGAACTCTCTGATGACCACAAGTCGTGCGTCTTCTGCCTGGGTTGCGCCCATGCAGAGGCGGCGCTTGGGGGGTCGGACTGCCCCCACTGCGGAAATATGAGCCTCCGGACTCTCAAGCTCCATGTGGCCATCGTCCAAGGCGATGAACTCGCCCAACTAGCCCTGCCGCGCTCTTCCTCTGCAGCCTCTTTCGAGTCAAGGAGGAAAGTGCCGCGAGTTTCTGATGCGGATCTGTCAGGGTCAGGTGACGAGCCCGCGCCGGCTCAGTGCCCACGCGCTCCTCACCCCCCTGCTGCAGGTCCCCTTCCAGTGCGCTCCATGACCGCTGTTTGCCACCCCTCCCCCATCACTCAAGATGTGGTGTCCTTCGGTGCCATGGAGGGCGCTGAAGAGGAAGATGATGCCATTTCGGTGGCAGCGTCTGCGAGAGGGATGACACTGCGCCCCACGGCAGCGACGCAGGGGACCTCCATCATAGTGATGTCGAGCTCCTTAGCGTCCTTTCCAAGGCAGTTGATGAGCTCGGTTTGGAGTGGGTGCCTCCTGCCGAGTCGGCCAGAAGCCCTCTGGACGAGTGGTACCTCCAGTCGGATCGCAGCCGAAAGGACACCCCGCGGAGGCCTGGCCCCTTTTCCCCCCGAGGTGCACGATGAGATAACGAAGTCGTGGAACGCGCCGCTCACCAGTCGAGTGCACAACCCGGGATCCTCCCTCCTGTCTTCTGTGGACGGCGGTGACCAAGTGGGGTATGTTAAACTTCCCCCCGTGGAAGATGCCGTCGCTGCCCATCTCTGTCCTTCAGTCGCGGCGAACTGGAGAGTGAGAAACATCGCGTCTCTCCCCTCTAAATCTTGCCACGCCACTGCAAACTTCGCCGGCAAGGCTTTCTCTGTGGTGGGCCAAGCAGCTTCAGCACTGCACGTGATGGCGATACTCCAGGTGTATCAGGCCAAGCAGCTCAAGTCTCTGGATGAGGACGGGCCAGACCCTGAAG
>NW_015659563.1:1463603-1468415 GCF_001515625.1 Sinocyclocheilus rhinocerous | reverse complement strand
CCACTGCAAACTTCGCCGGCAAGGCTTTCTCTGTGGTGGGCCAAGCAGCTTCAGCACTGCACGTGATGGCGATACTTCAGGTGTATCAGGCCAAGCTGTTCAAGTCTCTGGATGAGGACGGGCCGGACCCTGAAGTGTTCAAAGAGCTCCGACGCGCCACGGATCTGGCCCTCAGAGTGACGGTGGTGACAGCTCGAACGATCGGCCGCAACATGGGGAATCTTGTGGTGCTAGATCGTCACCTGTGGCTTACTCTGACAGAGTTAAAAGACTCTGAAAAAACGGCCTTTCTGGACGCTCCCGTGAATCCCTCAGGTCTCTTCGGAGCAGTGGTAGAGACGTTCACGTGCAGAAACAATCGAAGGCTATTAAGCACTTCCTGCCAAAGCGCGCCAGCGCGAACTCTCCTGCGCGTTCCCGCTCCTCCTCAGCGCAGCGCACGGGAAGACCGCACGCCTCTTCTGCTGCTGTTCGGCGAGAACATGAGCTGGCAGTGAGACCAAGACAGCCTTGGCTGAAGCGCCGTCAGGGCTCGAAGGGCCAGAGACCCCGCCCTGACAGAGACGGCAGGCCACTGGTACCGGAATCAAAGCCGCATTCCTGATGCTGTCTCTCGGAGGAGGAAATCTGCACGCAGTGCCGAAGACGAGCCACTGAAAAAGTCTGCGAATGCCTCAGTTCTGCGAGAGGAAATACACAACCTCCTCGCAAAACGCGCTGTAGAGACAGTGCCCCTAGCAGACCGCGAGAGCGGCTTCTACAGTCGCTATTTTCTGGTACGAAAGACGGCAGACTCCGCCCAATCTTGGACCTGAGACCACTGAATCGCGCACTTTCGAAGCGCTCGTTCGAAATGATTACGCTGAGACAAATCCTCTCACACATCAGACCGAGAGATTGGTTTATCTCTGTGGATTTAAAGGATGCTTACCTAGCTCAGGATCTTAGAATGCCAAGTTGCTTCAGTCAAGATTCTGAATAGATGACGTACAAGCGCTGCTTTATATAGAGTGGGAGCCCCTCATATTTTGCACGCTTGAACGCCATTGGCCAGTTTCACTGGCGTGATTCAATAAGGCTTCAGTAGTATTTGGAGGAAAGGGTAATTCCCCATAGCAATGTCTCGTTCCAACATCTCAGGGAACCGAGGTTACGTGAGTAACCGAGAGCATTTCTAAAGCATGCAGTGCCATCTGCTGTTCAAAACTAAGCTCAAAATTGTCTCAAGAAAGAATCGCGATGCATTCGGAAAATCTCAGAATCGATGCTGAATCATTTCTCAATTCGCGATGCATTGATTTATTTTCCCAGCCCTAATCAACATCACCAACACTATCACAATCACAATCACAATCATCATTACTATAATGGAATCAAAGGCATCACTAATCACCATCACCATCACTATCACAATCACATCACAACATCATCATCACCACCACCACAATCATCAATATCACTGAATCAAATGAATCACTATGGCCATCTCCACCACCACCACCACCACATCACAACTAGGGTTGGGGTCCATTCATAAAAACGTAATTTACTCTATAGCGCGGAATGCCACGGAATTCATCAATTTTTGACGAATAAATCAAAAGTTGGTCTGCCACTTAATTCGAATCGCTAGTGTCCGTGAATATTAAAATGCAAAAAGACAGTTTAAATATGAATCCTGCATGTTCCGCTTGCCTCTGTATGTATGAATGGCGGAAACGCGGTTTTGTTTTCTACACAAATACTGAAGCACGTGTGACGCTCGCGGTGATTTTCGGCCTCTGCGTCTCATTATATGACAGCATGAACACAAAAACTTAATCCCCAGAGCTGCTGTGAGAGTCACTTCGTGAGAATTTTACGGTTTCATTTGAGAAAACTAGCATCATCATACTGTATACACACAGAAACTTCATGGCAACCTGTCAAAATAAAAGTACAGTTTAACATGTAACAGAAATATATCACTCATGTATTACTTTTGTAAAGTATGATGTACATCTTTAAATATTCCATTTTCTATCAAATTTAAATAAAACAATTAAATGATAAAAATAAACATTACAACTAGATTAATCACATAATTGTAGAAAAAAAGAATACAATTATTAGCCTATTAAAAATGTTTTAAAGGAATATTCACACAATTTTTCTTTCATGTATTAATTTCAACATTTATTTTTTTTGGGTTTGTTTATTTAAACTATTATTATTATTATAAAATTATAATATAATAATATATAACTATAAAATTATTATTTAATTTTTGGTTTGTTTGCCAAAAAATAAAAGGGTTTAATTTTTATTTGATTTAAAATAAATGTTTAAAAAAAAAAAAAAAAGTTTGTAGGGCCCTATTGTTCAAAATGCTGAAATTGAGACTTTTGGACTTATTTTTTCACTGAAATAAATGTTTTTGTAATTACACAGAGAGTAAAGTACCGAAAAAAGGTACCGTTGGGTAACGGCACTGAAATTCAGGTACCGATACCGGTATCGTACGGGTTAAAATGTGAACGGTACCCAACCCTAATCACAACATCATCATCACCGACATTATCACAATCATCACCACCACCACAATCATCATTACTATCACTGAATCAAATGCATCACTAATCACCATCACAACATCATCACCAACACTATCACAATCATCATTACTATCATCAAATCAAATGCATTATTATCATCACATCACTAAAACTATCAAAATCACCACTAAATCATCACATCACCTCCATCATAATCATCATCATGGTCATCACACCATTATCATCACCCCCACAACATCATGACATCAACATCATCACCATCATCATCATGACCAATATACCGTTATCAACACAACACCATCAACATTCCCACAATACCATCACATTATCTCCCCATCATAGTCACCACTGTCATCACCATTACATTACTATTATGAAATCACAATCATCATCACCTTTGAGAGAGCAGGGGACGGTGATCTTGATGAAGCTAGCAGGATTGTCTTCTAGAGACAATGCCTCCACCAGACAGTAAGCTTCAGCAGACCAGCTTAGATAGATACCCTTCCTCCAGTAGATCCTGTTTGGTCTCAATGCTTTTTCTGCAGAGTACACACACATTCGAAACCACCTCAATTCTTATTCATTTGACAGACCCAAGCAACTTACAGTGCATTCAAGCTATAATTTTATAATACATAGTATTAGTATGTTTGTACCTTGGGAATCAAACCTATGTTCGTGCCATGGCAAATGCAATGTTCAACTAGTTACAAGAATTGTATTTATGCTGACTTCCAGTGTTTGTGTTGTGTTACCTTTGCCGTAGAGCAGGAAAGCAGACACTTCCAACAGACGGCTGATCTGTCTGGACCAGAAACCCATGGGGAAGTATGGCATCTCATAAAGCCGAACAATCACCTCTGAATTCTCACAGTGAGGAAGCTCAATCACCGGCCTTTGATCTGACAGGCTGGGGACATATCAAACATTTCAAATTACCACCATACAACACTCTCTATCATTTTAATTTAAAAAGAGGTCCTATCACTACCTGCTAGGTATAAGTAACTGGTCATCTCCGAAGGGAAGAGCTATTTGAAACTTTTCCAATAGTTTGAAGTACTGAGTCAGATGATCCTTTGGGAAACAGCGACTTTTGTTCAGAAACTTTTCTACAGTGGTTCGCGCATCTCATAAAGCCGAACAATCACCTCTGAATTCTCACAGTGAGGAAGCTCAATCACCGGCCTTTGATCTGACAGGCTGGGGACATATCAAACATTTCAAATTACCACCATACAACACTCTCTATCATTTTAATTTAAAAAGAGGTCCTATCACTACCTGCTAGGTATAAGTAACTGGTCATCTCCGAAGGGAAGAGCTATTTGAAACTTTTCCAATAGTTTCAAGTACTGAGTCAGATGATCCTTTGGGAAACAGCGACTTTTGTTCAGAAACTTTTCCACAGTGGTTCGCTGCACCACTCCTCTAGTGCTGTCCCACTGACCAGTGCTCCTCAGAGTGAGCGTCTGTCAATCAGCACAACAGATGAGACATTACTGTTATGAATGAATCACAAGTTGGAGCAAGGTGTGTGTGTGTGAGTGTTTAACCTGTGAGATGATGTTAGAAAGCCATTGTGGGTCAATGAAGTACAAATCCTTTAGCTGAAGCACTGGATCATCAAAGTGCAGCAGGACACCTAGAGACAAACACAGACAGAAGGTCTGTTTACAAGGTTAAAACAATAACTCCAATATGTAAAAAGACAACTGAAAACTAGCAAAAATGCATAACCAGTTATGTATGGTGAAAACTTTCCTTCACAGGACAACACATTGAAATCTGACGCTTACATAAAAATCAACCCTTAGGAACATGCAAGTGCCCAAAACTGAAGAAACAACCAAATACTGGACATAAACAGCAAGAAGACATCAGAAAGGGATTCAGGAGTGAAACAACTCTCACCAGCCTCGCTGAGGAAGTGGATAGCGTGGGGTAACTCTCCCTCCTCTAGCTGCAGCTGTGTTTCCTGTATGATCTCCAGCAGTCTGCTGTGTCTGAGCACTGGGAAATCAGTGGGTACATGTGACCTCTCCTGTAAAAGTCTCCTCTCCAACTCCACATAACAGTCTGGAATCAGTTGCCCCATTACCGGCTGACCCTGGATCTGCCAATGCCACACACACAATTCATTAAATAAATACAATGCAATGAAAACCAGTTTGAAAGACATGATCACCCTTGTGAAAAATAAGTACACTTTGGCATACTTTAATAAGAATAACTGTAAATAACATTCGGTTAC
>NW_015659563.1:1451680-1463536 GCF_001515625.1 Sinocyclocheilus rhinocerous | reverse complement strand
CTCCTTCATATTCATGACATGTGTCATGTCATGATTATGAAGGTGTCATGTCAGTCTTATGCACACCCCTTCAAGTAAAGTGTTACCTAACATTCTTTATAAATGCAAACTAAATGTAATGTTTTTTTGTTTTTTTTTGCAAATTCCCCCCTCACTGTAGCTCTCCAATCAAATCTCAAATTAAATCACCATGGCAGGTTTGACATCTGCACAAAAAAATCACCTTGAACCCAATCAGCTCTCTATACATGGCTTTGCGTAACCTGCTGATGGACTCCGACTCCTCACAGGCACATAGTATGTGGTTCTCTTTGATCACTGGAAAGCCCGGTTGAGACAGCAGCTCCTCTCGCAGCTTCCGAACACACTCCTGTAGGTGGTGCTCTTCACACACATCTGCATGAGTTCCAACCACAATCACAGGAGACTGTCCAGCTACGGCCTTAGAAAAACAGACATGCATGTTTCTGAAACATTTCATTTAAATATAGACTCATTTGTAATATTTCTCAAAGTTAAAGACAGTTTGGACATCAAAATACGTAAACTGTATGTTTTGGTAACATTATGTAGTATATTATAGTATATCCAACTTTATTTGCATACATACAGTATAATACATTAATTTAGTGATCAAATTTAACACCTTTATGGAAATGTGTTAATATTTTGTAATGATCATTTAAATCTGACTAATTTGTAAATTGTTTGTCCTAAATCAACATCTCAAGAAAATGTTATGGGGTTTCAAATCAAAATATGACTTCCTGTTGCGAAACTGGACATTGATTTCATACATGTCCACTGTAGGGGACACCAGGACTTAAAACATGTTTATTACACATTTTGGGAGACACAACAAGTGAATAGGGAAATAAATTATATATTAATATTCCGATCAATTATTAGACATTTTTATGAAAATTATTACTCCCATTATTAAACTTATTTTTTCATTACATGTTGCCCCAAAAACACATTAATATGCAAATTAGATACAGTATATATAATGGAAAAAACCTGTTTATGGCCATTTTACACACATATTGCATAAAGCAAAATGGTATATCAAATCATTCTGTTATAACTTTCATAACACAGTTGATAATCATCTTTATACAAAGTTTGGTATAAAAAACAAAAATTGATTGGTGATAAAAAAAGGCCATTTTAAGTCTTATTTTGACGTAACAAAGTGATAATATATCTAAGCGTGTGAGTTGTTTACTTACTTTTTTAAATGAGTCTTCCATTAAAACCCTATTGTTCATTCAGACTGATTCGAACGCGCACGAACACAAGAGGCGGGATTTATCGCATGAACCAATCACAGCCAAACATAACCAGTCATATCCAATCATATCGCAATGGAGGCATTGCCTCCTCTCACGTGATTTTCCCCCATTCATCTCAATAACCCCTCACCAAACTCATGGCACGCTTTAGTTGGTCTGTTAAAACTCAATGGGCTCAGGGGAGGCGAGAGAGACGCGGACTCCCACTGTTACTTTACCTGCTGGTGTGTTTGTTGGACAATGTTTCTTTAGAAAAACAAGTGATTTATACACTTTTTAATGTAATACTTTGTTATATTGGCATTGTTTTATTTTTGTACTACAATTTTTTTTTCTCATCCAATATTTTGAAGAGACACTGCCTCCCTTGCCTACTCGGAGGAAACGCCCCTGATGTGTATATATATATCCAACTTTATCCACATACATACAGTATACTCACATAGTATTTACTATATAGCAAATCTCAACTGCATGATTGCTTGTATTATCAAAATGTATACTATATTATCGTCCAGCTCTAATCTTCTAAATGTGACTATAAAGGCTTGAAGTTATCAAGGAATTTTTAACATTAACATGATGATTTCCTGTAAAGCTGCTTTAAAACAATGTATGTTGTGAATCGCGCTTTACAAATAAATTTGACTTGATCTGACTTACATTTTAGATTATACTGCAGTTGTTAAAAAGTTGTACTGCAACAAGACCTGACATGTAAACATGTGAAAAGTGTGTTGTAAATGCATTCTGTGCTTGCTGGAAGGAGCTAAATGTTAAACTTACTTTAATGTTAAAGAGCCAGGGTTTGATGGCGTCTATCTCACTGGGTCCTTTACTCAGGTCATACAGCACTAGATAGAGCGCCCTGGAGCTCATAAAGTGAGGGTGAAATCCACTGCACTCTTCACCACCTACACAACGACAGAAAGAGAAAAACCCGCTATTTCCTACTGACATTGTTTTCATTTTTGGTATGTTGCTAGTATCGTGAAGATGCTTACCTGAGAACTCCCAAACATTCAGCAGCATGTTCCTCTTGTCTTTGTTTCTGATGGCCCAGTCTCTGACGCTGACGCCGACGGTGTGCTGATCAGATCGCCACTGAGAGCGTTTCAGCTTCATCAGCTGATGAATCAAAGAACTTTTCCCGCTACATGGGCTGCCGACCACAATGAGTTTCATGCGGTAATACGGGACAGCTTTCTTCAGACGCTGCTGCAAGAACCTGTAAGAACCACAGCGTTCACATTCAGACTTGAATTGGTTTGACAAGGTATTTGCAATTGAAACTGGATATTTGGGCGGGGCATATTAACAGGTTCCTCTCTTTTTTAATATTCAGTAACTTTTCTCAAAACTTTAGATTCTAGAAAAACACATGCAGACAGATTTAGACCTGATGATGTCTTTGGTTTTGTTCCCAATGTGTTTGAGGTCCATCTGGAGCTGCAGACCATCTAGAGGTAGATCCCATAAATGAACCAGCTTCCCCATCTCATCAGGGAAAGAGCGCAAACCTTCATTCTGACTGACATCTAGAGACGTCAGGTCCTCCAACATACCGATCTGAGGAGGGATCTGAAGCACAAAAGAATAAAACCCAAGCTTCTCAACATTTTCTAACAATTATACCCTTTCAGGCACAAAAACAGACCAAAAGTGTTCAGCTGAATCAGAGTGTGATATGAATCGTACCTCAGTGAGTTTGTTGGAGCTCAAATGAAGTTTTTCCAGTCTGGCCCACTTGTATACCGGGCCGCTCAGGTCGAGCACAGAGATGTGATTATGACTGAACATCAGCTCTCTTAGGTTTACACTGACCCACAAAGCCGGTCCCGGCAGAACACTAATACTGTTATTCCTCATGTCCACCGAACGCAAACTAACCAGACAAAGAGACAGGTGAGGGAGAGGGTTCAAAACAGGTTCAAAACAAGTCAAGCTTATTAACAGCATCTTTGAACAGTATATTAATTATACAATTATTAAGACTTTAGGAAGTCTCATGTTAGTATGTACAGTATAAAGTCATGGTTACAGTCGATACAGCATGTATTTTAATGTGTATTCTGGTGGAATGACTTGCCACACAGACTTCCACTGTAAGTGCATTACTGCAGACTAATGTTTGTACAAACTTATGGATGAGTTCAAATTATTTTCAAAAGCACATAACCGATGCTGTTGATAAAGTTATATTGAAATAGGTTAATTTGAGACACACACACACACACTTACCTTGGCAAGCTGATGATTATTTCAGGAACACTTGTGAAATTGTTCTGTGATAGTTTAACAGTGGTTATTTTTGAAGGAAGGTGTGACAATGAACCTGCATGAAAACAAGACTGTTCATAACAACAGAAATTATAGAAATTCTGTACAACAGAGACCAATTTTACAGAATTGTCCACCTTAGTTTTCGTGAAACGCTTTTAAAAAACAATTTAACCTCTGTAATGACATATTTCTGATTGAAACTGAATATTCAGAGAGAAAATAAGTAGTGGAGAACTTGATATTATCCCACGTGAGCTGAATGGATGGTGAAAAGTAGGCACTTAATACCATTTTGTGGCGGCTTCTATTAATGCTGTAACTCTGTGTGTGTTATATTAACTGTCACTGCTTGGCGCTCTTTTTTCGTTATCTTTTTTGGTACTTTAAAATCTTTTAGTGATCTCCTCCCCCTAAGTGGGCGGTGTCAAGTGTCATTACAAAATGTATTACGGTATTTTACGATCAAAACTTTTTATAATCTTGACAAAATACATTTCGTTGGAAAGGTCTGAGTCTCAAGATTCCGTATTTGGTGATAGAAGTAATATTGACAGAGAAATTTAGACATTTGTGACAGAAAAATTCATAAAAAATAAAAAAATTCAGTGGAGTTTGGATGGCTGTCTGTGGTATAACGCCCTAAATAAAATCTCACAGGAACCTCAATTTTTTTTATATCAAGTTCAAATTTGGAACATAACTTATTTAGGCATAAGGCTTTAATTTTATAGCAATTTTAGAGTAAAACCTGTTATGAAAAATACTACAGCAATAACCAGCAGCAGCGTAGCAGATCTGTTCCGCCAAGACCAAATACATTAACATTGTCATATCTATCACCATGCTAAAATCTTCAGAGAGTTCTCATGATTGAACTGGCATTAAATCACTGTGTAAACTATTGTAAAGATTTTAGAAAGGCTGTATTATTTACAACAGTAGCTTGAAACGTTGCCTTTCTTAAAACTAAAACTATTAAAAATTATTTTGCTAATTTAAAAAACCTAAAACCTTTTTATAATCTTGACAAAATACATATCGTTGGAAAGGTCTGAGTCTCAAGATTCCGTATTTGGTGATAGAAGTAATATTGACAGAGAAATTTAGACATTTGTGACAGAAAAATTCATAAAAAATAAAAAAATTCAGTGGAGTTTGGATGGCTGTCTGTGGTATAACGCCCTAAATAAAATCTCACAGGAACCTCAATTTTTTTTATATCAAGTTCAAATTTGGAACATAACTTATTTAGGCATAAGGCTTTAATTTTATAGCAATTTTAGAGTAAAACCTGTTATGAAAAATATTTATTTTATAAATTAAAAAAATTAGTACAGCGCATTTTCTTTACAGTAAATTTAAACTTCTATAACTTTTTGATACTTTCATATTTGAAATGATTTCACTTTTGCAATAATTTGCTGATTGTCTTCTTTAGAAAGAGGCTGGTATTCAAAAGCGTTTAGGTTTATATTATAAGATTTTAGAAAGGCTGTATTATTTACAACAGTAGCTTGAAACGTTGCCTTTCTTAAAACTAAAACTATTAAAAATTATTTTGCTAATTTAAAAAAGCTAAAATAATTTTAAAAAATTAATTAATGCTACAGTATGTATACATATATAAAAATAAAAACACCTAAACAAATGATTAAAACTAAAATTAAAAAGAAAACTGAAAATATAAAAATAAAAGCGAATTCAAAATATTAATAAACACTGAAATAGCACATAAATAATAATAAAATAATACTGGGCTAAAACAATTTGCCTACTGACAAACATTAACATTAACCACCTATGTAGGTTAGTTGCTGTCAGCCAAAAAGGAAAGTTGTTTCAAGTCATTATATTTTGATAAAAGATTACAAACGCAAATATTTTTAATAGAGTAAAGAGGAGGAAACTTACTGATTTGGTTAACTGAAGCGATGAAAGTTTCCAACTTGAGACATTCAGTGAGGAAGTTGTCTGAAATGATTTTAACTTGATTCTTACCGATGTCTAAAACTTTCAATTCAGCCAGGCGGAGCGGAAGAGACAGGGCTGATATCTGATTGCTGGAAGAAGAAAAAAATCTATTGTCAATAGTTTACTCTCCATTTGTGAATGCAACCTTTTTTCAACTTACGTATATCCAATAAGAAAACTATACGAATACATTTAAGATATTACAGTACACCAGCACTCTAGAAATACTACTATCTCATGATCTACCCCTCCAGCGAGAGCTCCTCCAGTCTGTCCATGGCCTGCCCCAGCTGGAAGGGGAAGACGGTGATCTGGTTGAAGGACAGGTTGAGCTGGCGTAAGGCTGGACTGCACACAGTTGGGTCCAGCAGCAGAAGAGGACCAATGCAGTTGCGAGAAACATTGAGCGTGCTCAGTGCAGGTAAACCCAGGAGCTCCACAGGAAGTGACTGCAGTTGGTTACCTTGAAGATCTAGACGGGTAAGACTTCTTAAATGCTACAAAAAAAATAACACACACACACAATTCAAAACTCTTTTAATAAATTGTTGGGAAATATGTACTGAGTATGGTTAAGAAATAATCACCAGATTAAATGATGATCAATATCAACGATCAAAAACACAAAACGGTCAAACCAACAAACAAAACACACATTAAAGATGTACTTTGATAACTAGATTACTAGCTATAACTAGATATTTACTAGATACTATATAATTAGATTATACAGTTAATTAAAGAAGTATTTATTTGGCACAAAAAAAAGAAAAGAAAACACCATAATCCTGTAAATCAATGCAAGTTACAAAGTTAGTGTTACTTCGTGAAAAAAGTATACTTGTTACACTTAATTTTATTAAATGTTCACGTGTGCTGCACTTCAAATCTTAACAGGATTAAAAAAAAACTGTAATTCCAGATAATGTTAATGATATAAAAGGCCACCTGCATGTACACTTTAAGTACACTTGTAAAAAGTGCACTTTCTAGTGCAGTTTTACTGCACATTTTAAGTCATGTTTTGATAATCTTTTGTTGTGATTTAAGGAAGCACACTTGTTTTGATGTAACTGACTAACAAACTGAACCACATACTCTTGATTATATTTTTAACAACAGAATGTTATTTGATTACAAGTTAATATACTTTAAAAGTACTTCAATCATACTTTAAATTGCAACTTAAAATGTGGAATTACAAATATATTTAAATACATGACATACAAGTTTCAATAGAATTTACATTACAGTATATTTCAGTTTACTATAAATCCTTGTTACATTCGCCAATAAACTAACCATTTTACAAAGACAAAAGAATTATGAAATAACATTTAAAGATGTACTTAAGTCCTACTTAAGTGGGTCAAAAAGCACTCTGAAGTTCAGCTAATTGCATTTAATCTAAATTTAAACTATAATACATTTTATGTAATCGCAATTAACATGCAATTAAGAGTCCATCAACATTACATTAAATTCACACTTAAGTATATTGTTTCAAAGTAAGGGCCTTTCAAAGCATACTCCATTTGATATTGTGCGCGAACGCAGACGGTCGACACATGCGCTCTAGAAAGCGTCATCTTTGTCCAGTGTCTGCGCTGTTTTTCTCCAGAAGTAATGACCGATACAAATGTCATTGTACTCGTTTAAACTAAAGTTGTGGCTCTCTCATAAGCCCCTCACACAAGCGCTTGTCAATGTTCCGTCTCTTTAGTTCGTTTTCTACTGTGAAACAACGGCCCAGGCCAGTGCTGCCACCTTGTGGAACAACTGATAAGTGCAAAACCAAGTCAATGAGTATGTGCGACCTACACATATAAAGTATGCACGGTTACAAAAATTGCATGGTGTACGTACAGTATGTGTGCATGTACTATTCTAGAGACGGAATTTGTGTCACGTGTACACTCACGTGCACTGTACGCTGACCCTCGAGTGCGCGTACAAACCGATGTATACTTTGGCCATAAGGGAACTTAACCTAATTTCATTTGTTCTGATTCAGTTCATAATACAAGAACTGATAATAACTAATATGTTCAAAGAATCATTGTGACTGCACATTACCGAATGGGTTTCGAGTGCTGTTTCATGTTAATGACAAAATGTTTCCACACACCTGACAGAGAACACTGGGAAGCTCTGATAGACTGTTGCCGCTCAAATCAAGCCGAAGAAGGCTTTCAATCTGCTGTTTGAGAGCGCTCGCACCCATCAAACAGGACAGACTGCCCAGCTCATTCCCTGAGAGGTCGAGCAGACGGATGGGCTCTTTGTCTATGGCCTGAGGGAAAGCGCCAGGAGTGGAGCTTTCCATGGAACCCTGCCCTGTACATTTAAAACAAAAACAGACAGATTTAACAAGTGAACTTTTCAGGACTAGCTCCCATGTCAGACAGCTTTTAATGTGTACCTCTAGTGTTGCGAGAGTTAAAGCGCTTATGTAGAGGGACGCTTGGATTGGTCTCACCGTGGCATCCCTGCAGAAAGACATTCAAATGGTTAAAATCACTGTTACAATCCAAGCACACAGAGCACCAAAAGTGTGTCTGTTTGATCTGGCACCTCTGAATTGGCACGTCTACGCCGGCTGCGATGTCTCCAAGCAGGTTTCCTGCCCACTTCTGGTGAATCGTTGAAAAGCAGCAATCCTCGTGAAGGCCCATCACTCCCTACCAATGGAGCACATTCATTTTCAACATAAAACGAGATTGAAAAGGCAACAAAAAAAGACACACATCCAATGAAATGACTTTTAAGTACACTTGTAAAAAGTGCACTTTCTAGTGCAGTTTTACTGCACATTTTAAGTCATGTTTTGATAATCTTTTGTTGTGATTTAAGGAAGCACACTTGTTTTGATGTAACTGACTAACAAACTGAACCACATACTCTTGATTATATTTTTAACAACAGAATGTTATTTGATTACAAGTTAATATACTTTAAAAGTACTTCAATCATACTTTAAATTGCAACTTAAAATGTGGAATTACAAATATATTTAAATACATGACATACAAGTTTCAATAGAATTTACATTACAGTATATTTCAGTTTACTATAAATCCTTGTTACATTCGCCAATAAACTAACCATTTTACAAAGACAAAAGAATTATGAAATAACATTTAAAGATGTACTTAAGTCCTACTTAAGTGGGTCAAAAAGCACTCTGAAGTTCAGCTAATTGCATTTAATCTAAATTTAAACTATAATACATTTTATGTAATCGCAATTAACA
Source organism: Sinocyclocheilus rhinocerous (assembly GCF_001515625.1). NCBI lineage: Eukaryota > Metazoa > Chordata > Actinopteri > Cypriniformes > Cyprinidae > Sinocyclocheilus > Sinocyclocheilus rhinocerous. The sequence continues at coordinate 1,454,734 of NW_015659563.1, read as the reverse complement.
TGCAATTAAGAGTCCATCAACATTACATTAAATTCACACTTAAGTATATTGTTTCAAAGTAAGGGCCTTTCAAAGCATACTCCATTTGATATTGTGCGCGAACGCAGACGGTCGACACATGCGCTCTAGAAAGCGTCATCTTTGTCCAGTGTCTGCGCTGTTTTTCTCCAGAAGTAATGACCGATACAAATGTCATTGTACTCGTTTAAACTAAAGTTGTGGCTCTCTCATAAGCCCCTCACACAAGCGCTTGTCAATGTTCCGTCTCTTTAGTTCGTTTTCTACTGTGAAACAACGGCCCAGGCCAGTGCTGCCACCTTGTGGAACAACTGATAAGTGCAAAACCAAGTCAATGAGTATGTGCGACCTACACATATAAAGTATGCACGGTTACAAAAATTGCATGGTGTACGTACAGTATGTGTGCATGTACTATTCTAGAGACGGAATTTGTGTCACGTGTACACTCACGTGCACTGTACGCTGACCCTCGAGTGCGCGTACAAACCGATGTATACTTTGGCCATAAGGGAACTTAACCTAATTTCATTTGTTCTGATTCAGTTCATAATACAAGAACTGATAATAACTAATATGTTCAAAGAATCATTGTGACTGCACATTACCGAATGGGTTTCGAGTGCTGTTTCATGTTAATGACAAAATGTTTCCACACACCTGACAGAGAACACTGGGAAGCTCTGATAGACTGTTGCCGCTCAAATCAAGCCGAAGAAGGCTTTCAATCTGCTGTTTGAGAGCGCTCGCACCCATCAAACAGGACAGACTGCCCAGCTCATTCCCTGAGAGGTCGAGCAGACGGATGGGCTCTTTGTCTATGGCCTGAGGGAAAGCGCCAGGAGTGGAGCTTTCCATGGAACCCTGCCCTGTACATTTAAAACAAAAACAGACAGATTTAACAAGTGAACTTTTCAGGACTAGCTCCCATGTCAGACAGCTTTTAATGTGTACCTCTAGTGTTGCGAGAGTTAAAGCGCTTATGTAGAGGGACGCTTGGATTGGTCTCACCGTGGCATCCCTGCAGAAAGACATTCAAATGGTTAAAATCACTGTTACAATCCAAGCACACAGAGCACCAAAAGTGTGTCTGTTTGATCTGGCACCTCTGAATTGGCACGTCTACGCCGGCTGCGATGTCTCCAAGCAGGTTTCCTGCCCACTTCTGGTGAATCGTTGAAAAGCAGCAATCCTCGTGAAGGCCCATCACTCCCTACCAATGGAGCACATTCATTTTCAACATAAAACGAGATTGAAAAGGCAACAAAAAAAGACACACATCCAATGAAATGACTTGTTTATTTATGTGAGAACCATCTTACCGTCACTCTCCATGTTATGAAACATGAAGACCAAGCTTTCATCTAAGGAAATGTGTGATTCGTCACTTTCCTCATCTGTGAAATATTCTGATGTGCTGGCATCACTCCGTAATCTACCAACTCCCACAAACCCTTTGTTCCTCTGGAGTGACAAGATCTGTCTGGCCAAACGCTGACCTTTACCTTAAAGATACAAGGACAAGATTTACAGACAACAGTCAGGCTAATTTTAGTAATGTAAAATTAAATTCTCTACATACTGTGTATAAAGTGCAAACAAAGTCATATCAGTGTATTGAAAATAACCAGGATGTTATTTATGCCTTATGTTTTACTAGAAACCATCAAGTGAAAAGTGATTTTAACTTGGCAAATTTTAAATGGGGGGGGTCAAATTTTCTTGAATTCCTTAAACTGCCACTGTTGTTTTTTTAAAGCAAAATAATGCAAAAGGTGTATGCACAGTATTGTGACTATTTCTTTGCACTTTTAAAAAGATCACTTTGTAATAATGTCGAATACAAAGTTTTATTTTAAAGTACATTTTAAATCATTATGTTTTAATAATCTTTTGTTGTTCTTTAAAGTACACTTATTTTGATGTGTTGACTAACATACTAAAGTAAAGGTAAAGTACTTGACTAGAATTTTTACCTCCAGTGTGTTTTTCAATACAACATTTCAAGTTACAGATTTTTATGTACCAAATTGCAACTTCATTATTAGAAATGTGTAATTAAAAATAAATGTTTAAATACAAGACATACAGGTTTCAATAGAAATTACATTAAATTATATTTTAGTTTATTAATACTTATCAGTACATTTGGCAGTACACTTTATTTCAAAGACAATAGAATTATGAAATTACATATAAAAATGTACTTAAGTCCAACTTAACATAAATTTAATATATTTTAACTTTATTGCATTAATATGCAATTAAGTATCCAAAAATATTACATTCAGCTCATACTTAAGTATATTCATGTAAAGTATGTTATTTTTATAATAAATACTGTTTTTAAAAGCATGCTAAATTTTGCTAGTCATATACACTACATTACTTTTGAGGTGTGATAGAGAATAAAAAGTTGTAACCTTTTTTCTGATATTCTAATCTTTATTTTTTTTTTCTTAGATTCTCATAACTTTTTTAGTTCAGGGTAATCTCTATTGAAGAAATGTTCTGAAATTGTTATAGCGAAAACAAAGCCAGACTGAAGTAAATGTGGTCATGGCCCCAGAACATGTACGTGACAACTGTCAGATCATGTGAACAGACTCACTGTTCTTCTTGTTGACTGGAGACTGAGTTTTGCGTTCAGAGAGCAGAGCGCTGAGCCACGACGCTTTCATTTGTCCGAGGCGGAAGCTCCCGAGGCACAGGGCGTTGTTGGCGTGGTCCAGCCCCAGACGGCCGAGCAGTAGGGTGATGGCAGGGTCATCGCCCCTCCTGACACACACGCTCAGAGCTCCACGTAACTGCTGCTCATGAACTCCTGCAGAAACCAGCAGCTCCAGCAGAGCCAGAGGAGCCCCTCGATCACAAACCTGCACAAACACAGCAACCTGTTCTTTACGGCTAGGAATGACAACCAAAGTCCAGTTATATATTAGTCAGGCTTTCCTGAAAGAAAGGAGCCAGGATATGATTTAATATCACTCTGATTGTGTTCGTCTGAAAGAAGAAAGGCATACATATCTAGAATGG
>NW_015659563.1:1440390-1448956 GCF_001515625.1 Sinocyclocheilus rhinocerous | reverse complement strand
CGATAGGGGGGGGGGGTCAAATTTCCTTGAATTCCTTAAACTGGCACTGTTGTTTTTTTAAAGCAAAATAATGCAAAAGATGTATGCACAGTATTGTGACTATTTCTTTGCACTTTTAAAAAGATCACTTTGTAATAATGTCGAATACAAAGTTTTATTTTAAAGTACATTTTAAATCATTATGTTTTAATAATCTTTTGTTGTTCTTTAAAGTACACTTATTTTGATGTGTTGACTAACATACTAAAGTAAAGGTAAAGTACTTGACTAGAATTTTACCTCCAGTGTGTTTTTCAATACAACATTTCAAGTTACAGATTTTTATGTACCAAATTGCAACTTCATTATTAGAAATGTGTAATTAAAAATAAATGTTTAAATACAAGACATACAGGTTTCAATAGAAATTACATTAAATTATATTTTAGTTTATTAATACTTATCAGTACATTTGGCAGTACACTTTATTTCAAAGACAATAGAATTATGAAATTACATATAAAAATGTAAAAACATAAAAACATAAAAACATATAAAAAGTCCAACTTAACATAAATTTAATATATTTTAACTTTATTGCATTAATATGCAATTAAGTATCCAAAAATATTACATTCAGCTCATACTTAAGTATATTCATGTAAAGTATGTTATTTTTATAATAAATACTGTTTTTAAAAGCATGCTAAATTTTGCTAGTCATATACACTACATTACTTTTGAGGTGTGATAGAGAATAAAAAGTTGTAACCTTTTTTCTGATATTCTAATCTTTATTTTTTTTTTCTTAGATTCTCATAACTTTTTTAGTTCAGGGTAATCTCTATTGAAGAAATGTTCTGAAATTGTTATAGCGAAAACAAAGCCAGACTGAAGTAAATGTGGTCATGGCCCCAGAACATGTACGTGACAACTGTCAGATCATGTGAACAGACTCACTGTTCTTCTTGTTGACTGGAGACTGAGTTTTGCGTTCAGAGAGCAGAGCGCTGAGCCACGACGCTTTCATTTGTCCGAGGCGGAAGCTCCCGAGGCACAGGGCGTTGTTGGCGTGGTCCAGCCCCAGACGGCCGAGCAGTAGGGTGATGGCAGGGTCATCGCCCCTCCTGACACACACGCTCAGAGCTCCACGTAACTGCTGCTCATGAACTCCTGCAGAAACCAGCAGCTCCAGCAGAGCCAGAGGAGCCCCTCGATCACAAACCTGCACAAACACAGCAACCTGTTCTTTACGGCTAGGAATGACAACCAAAGTCCAGTTATATATTAGTCAGGCTTTCCTGAAAGAAAGGAGCCAGGATATGATTTAATATCACTCTGATTGTGTTCGTCTGAAAGAAGAAAGGCATACATATCTAGAATGGATGAACAAATTATGGGCTAATTTTCATTTTGGGGTGAACTATTCCTTTAAGAATTAAAGGGTTAGTTCACCCAAAAATGAAAATTCTGTCATTAATTACTCACCCTCGTGTCGTTCCAATTCCCTAAAACTTTCGTTCATCCTCGGAACACAACTGAAGATATTTTAAATTAAATCCGAGAGGCTTGTGTCCCTCCGTTGACAGCCTAAGCAACTTTCACTTCGAAGGCCCAGAAAGGTAGTGAAAACATCATGAAAGTACTCCGTGTTACTCCAGTGGTTCAACTGTAATTTTCTTAAGTGACAGGAATGCTTTTTGAAAAAAAAAAATCCAAAAAAAACAATATTCTATATTCAAGATTTTCTTCACTGGAGTAACACGGAGTACTTTCATGATGTTTTCACTACCTTTCTGGGCCTTCGAATTGAAAGTTGCTTAGGCTGTCAACGGAGGGACAGAAACCTCTCGGATTTAATTTAAAATATCTTCAACTGTGTTCCGAGGATGAACGAAAGTCTTATGGTGTGTTCACACCAAACGCAAATTTAATTATTCGTGCGAGTAGATTACATACAAAGTCAATACAAACACGCAAATAGAGGCGAATTCACACCAGGCGACGTGAATGACGCGAAATGCACGACGCGTTTGACGCGAACACACGATATTCGCTTCATTCGCGTCTTCCGCTCAAGTTAAAAAATTTCAACTCAAGCAGAAAATTCACCTGACGCGTTCAGCTAAAAGCTTATTGACACGTCCGGTTGTATCAGAAAATGGAGGAGGGCATTATTGTAGCAGTCTGGAGAAGATGGTGAAATTCACCGAGTTGTGTGCGCCTCTGTATGGTGCTGTGAACCCAGACACATCTGCGTTTTCCGGCGTTTTAGGGACTTCCACAACATGTACAAAGCAGCGATACCATAGTTGATTACTCACGGGATGTTCATCAATCATGGTGGAAATAACTACGATCGCTGCTTTGAACCTGTTTTTGTGGAAGTCCCAAATACACCGGAAAGCTAAACGCCGACGTGTCTGGGTTCACGGCGCACAAAACTGTGAATTACACCATCTTCTCCAGGAACTGCTCATGGATGACTGCCACCTCCAGCGCTGATTGGCTTACCCTTACGTGACAATGCGTTATGCGAACTTTCCGCTTGAGTTGAAATTTTTCAGTCAATACTGAGGCGAATATAGCGCGTTCGTGGCAAACGCGTTGCACATTTTTGTGAACACACCATTATGGGATCGGAACAACATGAGGGTGAGTAATTAATGACAGAATTTTGGGTGAACTGTCCCTTTAAGGAATTGAAGTTTATAAACTGTGAATTACACCATCTTCTCCAGGAACTGCTCATGGATGACTGCCACCTCCAGCGCTGATTGGCTTACCCTTACGTGACAATGCGTTATGCGAACTTTCCGCTTGAGTTGAAATTTTTCAGTCAATATTGAGGCGAATATAGCGCGTTCGCGGCAAACGCGTTGCACATTTTTGTGAACACACCATTACGGGATCGGAACAACATGAGGGTGAGTAATTAATGACAGAATTTTCATTTTTGGGTGAACTGTCCCTTTAAGGAATTGAAGTTTATATATCACACCTGATATATAAGTGAATCGCTCTTTGTTTTCTTGTTGATGTCAGCACCCAGATGGATGAGACATTCTGCCATGTCCACATCGCCGTCCTCACACGCTCTCTCCAGCAGCGTGTACAGGATCTCACTGTCCGCCACCATCTTAGACAGGCACAGGCAACTCATTCCCTGCAGCTGAAGCAGAACAAAATGTAGGGTTTTATCAGGGGTTCCTGACTTGTTTAAGAACTTTTGGTTTCATTTTCTTACTGGATCTCGGCGCTGGTCTGCCGTCTTTTCCCGCAGGATCTGGAAGATGTCTTTCTCGAAGGCTTCTTTCTGCAGCCACGCTGCGGCACTCGAGCAGGTGTCCAACAACTTCCACGCCGCCTGAAGACCCTAATGACCAAAACACACTGTTAGGAACAAAAAAAACATCAAAAACAACAAACCTTTTGACTATGAACTGGTAATAACTGTATTGAGCTACCTTTAGAAGCATGACTGTGTCCTCTTTGTGTTGCCGTACAGAGCTGACCAAAACTGAGGCCAGTACAGGCACCATCATGCGAGAGAGCTTCTTCTTAGAGATGAGGTGAAACAGAAGACTAAGACCCCAGTAGTGAACTTCTACAAAGGGTGATGATTTTCAGTTAATATACAGTTGTGCTCAAATGTTTACATACCCAATAGAGTGCTGCAGGGATGACATATTTTTGTAGGCCAAAATTAAAAAAACAAGTTTTTAGTACTTCCAGTTCCATCATCCTGAAGTGAATGGGTTTTTGGTTCAACGCTTGACATTTTTTCACGACTTATTCTACATCATAAAATATGCAAGTAATACCGCCTTGTGATTTTTAAAATTAAATTAAACATTAAATATCATCACACAATATGTGACACAAGAGCGCAATGGTCAAACATGTCAGTTAAGCGCATGTTTAAATAGAAAAACTATGGAAAAGCAGCATAGTGGAACACAGAAACACGTTCTACATGAACTCCTGAACAGTAGGTGGTTTTTGGGCAGAATAAGCAGCCCAAATGTTGGCATTCAAAAGTCTGGCTGGGATTAGAAGCAGAGGCTGGAGATCTCATGGACTCACCATGTTCCTGTGGAAATATCTGCAGCGTATGAAGAACCGTATCTATCGCCCCCTGCTGGCACATGAGGTCAACCGCTCCAGAACAGTCAGCTAGTGCTGAGAGCACACCAAGTCCACACTCCTGAATCTCCTCACTACTGATAAACTAAACACACATAACAAATGAAACACCCACCACATTTACAGTACTTAGTTTAAAAAAAATATATATTTATTTTTGACATTTTTCGCCTTTATTATGATAGGACAGTATGTTGACAGGAAGTGAAATGGGACTCGAACTCGGGAAGCCTGAGGCGCAACAGAGCTATATGTCGGCGCACTGCCCACCAGGCACTCTGTACTTAAATTTTAAACTAAAACCACCTGATTAAAGTCCAATTCTATCCTAAAAGCAAAGTTACGGGTCCAGTACAAGTTAAAGCCTATAGACAGCATTTCAGGCAAATTGTTGACTTCCATTGAAAATTAGCAAAAAAAATTTTTTTTACAGTAATGAAATTGCTATGGAAGTCTATGAGGAGAGGCATTTGAGAGGGTGTAAAATGAGAAGTGAAGGTCATGTCTTTTCTTAAAGGGGTCATATGATGCGATTTCAATTTTTCCTTTCTCGTTGGGAGTGTTACAGGCTCTTGGTGCATAAAGAAGATCTGTAAAGAAACGTGAGGGAAGTCGTGGCCTAATGGTTAGAGAGTCGGACTCGTAACCCAAAGGTTGTGGGTTCGAGTCTCATACCGGCAGGGATTGTAGGTGGGGGGAGTGAATGTACAGCGCTCTCTTCCACCTTCAATACCACGACTGAGGTGCCCTTGAGCAAGGCACCGAACCCCCAACTGCTCCCCGGGTGCCGTAGCATAAATGGCTGCCCACTGCTCCGGGTGTGTGTTCACGGTGTGTGTGTGTGTTCACTGCTGTGTGTGTGCACTTTGGATGGGATAAATGCAGAGCACTAATTCCGAGTATGGGTCACCATACTTGGCCACATGTCCTTTCACTTTCACTTTTCACTTTCACTTTTACTTAAAGTTGCAAAGACTAAAGTCTCAAATCCAAAGAGATATTCTTTATAAAAGTTAAGAGTCAGCCACGCCTACCTAAAATGGCTCATTCTAACACGCCCCCACATGTCTACTATATTTTTTATATTTAAAGCGAGTTTTTTGGGCAGTGTAGAGTAGAGTTTGTTGTTTGTCATTTCTCCAATCACAAATGCAGACATGGTTTTATGTTACGCTCCGGCCGGACAGGGCATCACAGTATGGTAAGGGCGTAACATTTCCGGCACACGCTTGAGGTATTCGGCCGATCATAACGCACTGGATAGCTGGCCAATCACAGCACACCTTGCTTTTCAGACCGATGAGCTTCTACGCGTTTCAGAAAGGCGGGGCAATGCGGAGAAACAATAATGTACAGTATGTGGAAAATAATGTGTTTTTTGAACCTTAAACCACATAAACACATTTCATTACACCAAATACACAAAATAATGTTCTTTTTATCAACATCATATGACCGCTTTAAGTATATTAAAGGAACAGTTCACCCCAAACAATGAAAATTCTGTCATCAGTTACAGTACTCATCCTCATGTTGCTTCAAACCCATTACAGTTTTTCGTTCATTTCGTTCATCAACAGAAATGAAGATGTGTTTAATTTTCTGTCTCTTTATTTAAAGTCTATTTTACCAAAACTTTCAAGCTTCAAAAAGTGTTTAAAGACACTGTAAAAGTAGTCCATAAACAGCAGTTTAACCGTACTTGGTTCTAGCAGGTCATGAAAGCATATCTGAGCTTCTGTTTACCATATCTGATGAGTTCTGCGTGTCGATCACTGTTTACGTGTATTAAAGCCTAAATTAAATCTGTCATTCTGTCCCTTCAGAAGCCTCAGATTAAATTGCTCAATTCATATCACTTTTACAATGCCTTTGTGAACTTTCTGAAGCATTGACGTATTGGTGGAATGGACTTTCAGCGGAGAGACAGAAATCTCTCAGGTTTCATTAAACATATTGTCGTTTGTGTTTTGAAGATAAACGAAAGTCTTCAAAAAGGTGTGCAACAACATGAAAGTGAATAAATGATGACAGAATTTTCATTTTTGATGTACTATCCCTTTAATCCTTATGCATTTTGAGCTGTAAAGATGTTTAAATCATAATTTTGTGGCGATATGCTAGTTGTCTCTGCATATTAAGCTGAGATAGAAGAAAATATTTTAACATCTAACAGAAATCACACACTTCAGCTTTAATATGTATTTTGGCTATGTTTTCCTTTAGCATTAATGTCCATGCTGAATTACAGAACTATTCTAGCTTGTAAGAAATACAGCATTTACCCTATTAAGTGCCTCTAGATAGACAGTGTGAGCTCCCTCTAGTACACACTGGTTCTTCAGCACCCGCAGCGAAACATCCACTGTGTCAGGATCCGCCACCGAGGAGCCATGCTCTCTTAAACTCCTGTCTGCACACACAAGAAGACAAAGAGTCAGACATTATATATGGAGGCACTGTGGTTCACCAAAAAAAACTTTTCTGTCATCATTTAGTCACGAGTGTGGAACAATATGAGGGTGAGTAAATAAGTAATTTTTTTAACTATTCCATTAATGAAATAAAAACACAACTCTTGCAGATTCATTCCAAAAACAAAACCAAAGCAAGAGACAGGAAGCAGACAGACAATCTACCCGGACTGAGAAGAACTAGACTCGCTCTGAGACCCTCCAGCTGAACTTCAGGAATGAAGTTATGTGTCTTCAGAGCAGTCAGGATTTGACCGAGCATCAAGGTCCCATCATCTAGACTGGCCCTCCTGGAGTGACATAAAAGTATGATTCCAGCTGTATGTTTTTGTCTGTCATATACAACACATATGTGGGAGTCGTGTGTGCTTACGCTTCCTGGAAGAGTGTGTGAAGCAGTCTGCAGGCACTTTCACACACAGCGCTGGAGTTCGCGTGTTTCTGCATCAGATGCACAATGTTGACATGAATGCCATGTGAAAGCAGCAGAGCCCTCATCCTACCTGAAGTACAAAAACACACAAACTGAGACACATCCCTAGTGAAAAAGACTTCAATGTATGTTAACTGCAATTAAGTAAAAAATAATAAAATTCAAATTTATATTAAAGGGGTGGTTCATTGCGATTTCACTTTTTTAACGTTAGTTAGTGTGTAATGTTGCTGTTTGAGCATAAACAATATCTGCAAAGTTACAAAGCTGAAAGTTCAATGCAAACGGAGATATCGTCTTTTAAAATTCTGGCAGTTTAATGCCTACAAAAACGGCTGGTAGGGACTACAACAAAATACTTCCCGGGTTCGTGACGTAACAAACCCAGATAATCTCCACCCTCGGGAAAAGGCAGCAAAGGGGGTGAGGCCATGCTTTAGAGAAGAGGAAGAGAAAACGCTCTCGGTTACTCACGTAACCTCGGTTCCCTGAGATGAGGGAACGAGACATTGCTATGGGAATTACCCTTTCCTCCAAATACTACTGAAGCCTTATTGAATCACGCCAGTGAAACTGGCCAATGGCGTTCAAGCGCGCGAAATATGAGGGGCTCCCACTCTATATAAAGCAGCGCTTGTACGTCATCTATTCAGAATCTTGACTGAAGCAACTTGGCATTCTAAGATCCTGAGCTAGGTGACACGGCAATAAGAGCATCTCCGCCGCCATCACATATAGATTAGTTGAAGTTTGTTTAATTTCAATGAAATTATGTGCTATGATGCAACGGCCGTATCTCCGCTCAAATAAGCAGAGTATGATGGTGATCATGTCCTAAAAGACGTGATGAACAATATCATAACAATGTGATAAGCTGATAGGGACAGCATTGAATTAGTGGTACGTCAGTACGGGGGTTTATACGACCTAGTCGAAACCACTGAGGCAAGCAGTTCAGATCATAACTGAGGCTGAGTAGGCACGTGCGCTGCTCGCACTGACAGCACATGTGAGGCAAGCGACGACACATCTAGGTTATAAAACCTCGCGAAAGTGCTGGGTGACGACCAGCCTGCCACCATGCAAATGTCCTGAATAGATATGCCATTTGCCCAGGCCCACAAGGACGCGAGTCCGCAGGTTGAGTGGGCCCGAACCCCTATAGGATATTTCACACCCTTAGAGCCATAAGCCAAAGCAATTGTGTCGACGATCCAGTGTGACAGCCTTTGCTTGGACACAGGCAGCATACAAATAGCTGGTCCGAGAGCCTGAACGGTCTACAGCGCTCGGTATAAATGTGCACCACACGTACAGGGCACATAATAAAGTGTATTAAGCGGCTCCGGCCCGGCCAGTGTTTCGGGACGGAAAGCAGATAGTGTTTTGACCTGCGCTTTAAATGGAGTCGAAAGCACTTTAGGCACATAACACTTCCTAGGCTTTAAGTTGAGTCTGCAATCACCTGGCCCTCAATAAACGAGTCGTCAACTGACAGCGCCTGCAGGTCCCCAACTCGCTTAACAGAGGCCAG
>NW_015659563.1:1437777-1438062 GCF_001515625.1 Sinocyclocheilus rhinocerous | reverse complement strand
GACGACACATCTAGGTTATAAAACCTCGCGAAAGTGCTGGGTGACGACCAGCCTGCCACCATGCAAATGTCCTGAATAGATATGCCATTTGCCCAGGCCCACAAGGACGCGAGTCCGCAGGTTGAGTGGGCCCGAACCCCTATAGGATATTTCACACCCTAAGCCAAAGAAGCCAAAGCAATTGTGTCGACGATCCAGTGTGACAGCCTTTGCTTGGACACAGGCAGCACTGGTCCGAGCCCTCCAAAGCATACAAATAGCTGGTCCGAGAGCCTGAACTGTCTA
>NW_015659563.1:1426133-1437713 GCF_001515625.1 Sinocyclocheilus rhinocerous | reverse complement strand
CGCTTTAAATGGAGTCGAAAGCACTTTAGGCACATAACACTTCCTAGGCTTTAAGTTGAGTCTGCAATCACCTGGCCCTCAATAAACGAGTCGTCAACTGACAGCGCCTGCAGGTCCCCAACTCGCTTAACAGAGGCCAGTGCGAGCAGGAGCGCTGTCTTGAGAGAGAGTGCACGCAAGCTCGCTGATTGTATGGGCTCGAACAGGCTTTTTTATTTTTATCTTTTGCTCTTGAAGGAAGGCAAGAATTATTGGTATTGGGTAGTTGAATGGGTCTTCGCCCCGCGACCCGCACCAATTTGTGAAAACTCTCCATTTATGTGCGTAAAGACGTCTAGTGGAAGGAGCCCTAGCCTCAGAGATAGTGTTCAAATAAAACAGCGGGCAGTGAGTGTTCTCCGCTGATGCGAAGAGATCCACCTATGTCCTGCCGAATACACTCCAAATCATATTGACTGTCAAAGGGTGTAATCTCCACTCCCCTTGGATTACCCCGCCCCTCGACAGTAAATCCGAGCCGTAATTGAGGCGTCCGGGGACATGTACTGCCAGGTTGGAGAGGAGGTGTCGATCTGCCCACAGAAGAATGTCTCTCGCCAGCCGCAGCGATTTATAAACGCTACCACTGTCATGCTGTCCGTCCTGAGGAGAATGTGACGGTGGAGAATGTCCGGGAGAAAGCACTCAAGCGCTAGGTGTACAGCACGGAGCTCCAGACAGTTTATGTGCCACAACTTCTCCGTTTCTGACCACGTCCTGAAGGCTGGTCTGCCGTCGCATACGGCACCCCAGCCCATGCTCGATGCATCTGTTGTAACAGTCTTTCTCCTGATCACTTGGCCAATAAGAACACCCCGGCAATACAGAGTCATATCGCGCCAAGGGGTCAGCGCATCCCAGCAGTTGCGCATCACTTTGATGCGCAAGGTGCCCGTGCGCCATGCGCTCTGTGGCATTCGGCCCTTTAGGCAGAGCTGAAGCGGTCGATTATGTAGGAGCCCTAGTTTGCACACTGTCGAGGCGGCAGCCATCTGGCCGAGCGTCCTCCGAAAACATTTCAGCGGGGGAGAGTGCCCTAACTTGAAGACTGCGAGAGAGCTGATCAGTTTTTGTGAGCGCTCCTCCGACAGACACGCTCGCATATTGATTGAATTCATCTCCACTCCTAACAAGGAGATGTTCTGGCTCGGTACTAGCATGCTCTTTTGCATATTCACAGTCAGCCCTAAGCTCTGAAGATGAGCTATGAGTATGAGCTTGCCGGTGAGCAGCGCGCTCTCTGATTGGGCTAAGACTAGCCAATCGTCGAGATAGTTCAGGATGCGCATTCCACTCTGCTTTCAGAGTAGGGCTGGGTATCGATTCAGATGTTCCAATTCGATTCGATTTCGATTTTCAAGCTCTCAATTCGATTCGATTTCGATTTTCGATTCGATATTAGATTTTGATTTTCGATTCGATATTCGATTCTCGATTCAATTCGATATTCGATTTCGATTCTCGGTTCGATATTCGATTTCGATTCTCGATTCGATTTGACTATATGAATGAATATAGATTTAATACAAATCCTATATTTATAAAAAATGAACAGTGAACATAAGATTACAAATGGTTAATTAATAAAAGGAAATTAAGAGCCACAAACCTGTATATTAAACACTTTTTATTTTAGGTACACTTGGGTACAATAAAACAAAACCCAACTCTATATTTCAAATGCATACAATGAATAGACAGAATTTTGATGCAAGATGAAAAACTGATGCTGAAAATTGGACAAGTCAGAATGTCACGGCGGGGTAAAGGAAAACACAGTGTAAACAGGGAGCATGTCCAGCGCGCTGTTCCACCTGGTCACCACGTCAATTTTAAGTTTGCGACAGGGCAAGTTCAGTAGCATTTGTTTTTCTTTGAAAACTTTGTTAGCGTTAGCGCTCCTGTGAAAGAATGTCACTATGCGCCTAACTCGACCTAGCAACCGAGAGATGGCCGGAAGTTTCAGCGCAGCTTGCGATGCCAGATTTATTTCAAATCTTTATCTCCATGGCACGTACCATGTTAGTAGCGTTGTCGGTCACAATGACCGGGTCTTTCTTAGTGAGCCCCCACTCTTCCAACGCCTCTGAAAGCAATGCACATATATTTGCCCCTGTGTGACTAGCCTGCATAGCTCTGGTCTGCAACACATTTGAAATGAGAACCCAGTCATCACGTAAATAGTGGCAGGTGATTGTGACATAGGTGTCTTGACTCCTTGACGTCCAGCCATCGCACGTGAGGGCCACTCTGTCCGCTGACTGAAGGGACAGAGAAATGTTTCCCTTCACTTCATGGTACAGTCTTGGTATAATCTCTTCGCTTATCTGTTTACGACTAGGAATAGAATAACGAGGCTCCAGCACATTCAACATGTAACAGAATCCGTCATTTTCGACAACGCTGTATGGCCTTAGATCTTTGCAAATATGAAATGCAAACAAAACCACTGGTAAATAAAATGCACCTTAGTATCGATATTTTTGTTTGAGTATCGATACTTTCGATACTCGCGTCAGTATCGATATATCGATACTTTGTATCGATACGCCCATCCCTATTTGGTACCAGAAAATAGCGACTGTAGAAGCCACACTCGAGGTCTGCTAGGGGCACTGTCTCTACAGCGCGTTTTGCGAGGAGGTTGTGTATTTCCTCTTGCAGAACTGAGGCATTCCGCTCCCGTACAGTGGACATTAACACATCGTTGAAACGGGGCGGCCTGCGGAAGAACTGAAGCGTGTAGCCGTTCTTTATTGATTTCATAACCCACTCTGATACCCCTGGCAGTGCCTGCCACGCTTCTGTGAACTGTGACAGCGGCCAAGGCGGACTGCACACCGTGTGGGATAACTCGCCGTTCGGGGGCGGGGAGTTTAATACCACACGAGTGTGAGAGTGAGTGATGGGGGAGAGGGGAGTGAGAGGAGGAGAATTGCTTTGATATTGAGGTGAATTTTGTATGTTTTTTTACTTTATTGCACTGCATAGTGGAACAGTCAAAACACAAACATGACAATTGCTCTCGCCGCCCGCAACAGGCAGGGGGGCGTGGTGAACACACAGCGGAGCGAGCAGACTTCTTCAGTGGCTCGTCTTCGGCGCTGGGTGCAGCTTTCCTCCTCCGAGAGACAGCGTCAGGAACGCGGCTTTGATTCCGGAGCCGGTGGCCTACCGCCTCTGTCAGGGCGGGGCCTCTGGCTCTTGGAGCCCTGACGGCGCTTCAGCCACGGCTGTCTTGGCCTCACCGTCGGCTCATGTTCTCGCTGAACAGCAGCAGAAGAGGCGTGCGGTCTTCCCGCGCGCTGCGCTGAGGAGGAGCGGGAACGCGCAGGAGAGTTCGCGCCGGCGCGCTTTGGCAGGAAGTGGTCAATAGCCTTCGATTGTTTCTGCACGTGAACGTCTCTACCACTGCTCCGAAGAGACCTGAGGGATTCATGGGAGCGTCCAGAAGGGCCGTTTTCTTAAAGTCCTTTAACTCTGTCAGAGTAAGCCACAGGTGACGATCTAGCACCACAAGATTCCCCATGTTGCGGCCGATCGTTCGAGCTGTCACCACCGTCGCTCTGAGGGCCTGATCCGTGGCGCGTCGGAGCTCTTTGAACACTTCAGGGTCCGGCCCGTCCTCATCCAGAGACTTGAGCAGCTTGGCCTGATACACCTGGAGTATCGCCATCACGTGCAGTGCTGAAGCTGCTTGGCCCGCCGCGGAGAAAGCCTTGCTGGCGAAGTTTGCAGTGACGCGACAAGATTTAGAGGGGAGAGACGCGTTGTTTCTCACTCTCCAGTTCGCCGCGGCTGAAGGACAGAGATGGGCAGCAACGGCTTCTTCCACGGGGGGAAGTTTAACATACCCCACTTGGTCAGCGCCGTCCACAGAAGACAGGAGGGAGGATCACGGGTTGTGCACTGGACTGGTGAGCGGCGCGTCCCACGACTTCGCTATCTCATCGTGCACCTCGGGGAAAAAGGGGCCGGGCCTCCGCGGGGTGTCCTTTCGGCCACGATCTGACTGGAGGTACCACTCGTCCAGACGGCTTCTGGCCGGCTCGGCAGGAGGCGCCCACTCCAAACCGAGCTCATCAACTGCCTTGGACAGGACGCTAAGTAGCTCGACATCACTATGATGGAGGTTCCCCACGTCGCTAGAGTGGGCACTGAGCCGGCGCGGGCTCGTCACCTGACCTTGACAGATCCGCATCAGAAGCTCGCGGCACTTTCCTCCTTGACTCGAAAGAGGCTGCAGAGGAAGAGCGCGGCAGGACTAGTTGGGCGAGTTCATCGCCTTGGACGATGGCCACACGGAGCTTGAGAGTCCGGAGGCTCATATCTCCGCAGTGGGGGCAGTCCGACCCCCCAAGCGCCGCCTCTGCGTGGGCGCGACCCAGGCAGAAGACGCACGACTTGTGGCCATCAGAGAGTTCGATTGGCTCTGCGCAGGAGAGGCAATCGCGAGTCATCCTTGTTTCCGAAGCTCACCGGAACACAGCAGGGGAAGAGAAGGCATGTCCGCTGCAGCGTGTAGATCACGGCGAGTAGTCTTATTGATAGGCTTCTTGCTTCTCGTAAAAGGTTGGCTGAAGAAAAAGATTGTGAATAGATGACGTACAAGCGCTGCTTTATATAGAGTGGGAGCCCCTCATATTTCGCGCGCTTGAACGCCATTGGCCAGTTTCACTGGCGTGATTCAATAAGGCTTCAGTAGTATTTGCAACTTGTTTTCTAAAAGTTTAAACTGTTTTAACTTTGCATGGCTTTCTATTAATCTCTTGTGTGAGACGCGAGTGCAGCAGTCATATTTTGTCCGTCTAAAAAATGCGCTGAATATGCGTTCTGTGTGAATGGCTTGGTTTCGGTTTTAACCTAATCAAGATCTTCTACGCATTGAGTTACTATATTTCTCTAATATTTTGAATGAATAACGCAGCAACTGCGCGTCTTGTGGGCTAGACTTATAAAACATTAAAATGCAACAACGTCACTTACATCATCATCACCACATCTCGCGCTCCACTAATGACGCTCCCAGACTCACACCTAACATTTGAATGTACTATTTTTGCATTCAAATGCAAATGTTTATTTTAAATTCGACTAATATTCTTTTTTTTTATTTCACAATCTCCTCATCACAGGCAGGCACAGCACTCAATTCAGCATGTGTTCGTGTTTGTGTGTGCGGTCTGCGTCACTCATAGCACGTGCCTATATCGTGCGCTATATCAAACATTTTTTATATATCGTTATCGAAGAGGGTGTACCGTCGATAAATATCGATACCGTTTTATCGCCCAGGCCTAGACTGCACCCCATAAACACAATCAAGCCTAGAAAAAAAAACAGTGAACCACCCTTTAAATGCAATTAGCTGAATTTTAGAGAGCTTTTTTTGACCCAATTAAGTAAGACTTAAATGCATATTTATTGTCTTATGAAATATGGTTGAAGTGTATTGCAGAATGCACTGACTATGGTAAACTAAAATCAGTAACATTTTACAATAAGGTCTCATTTGTTAACATTAGTCAATGCATGATCTAACTTGAACTAACTGCATTTATTAATCTTTGGTAATGTTAGTTAATAAAAGAGTTTGTGTTCATGTTAGTTCACTTTGCATTAACTAATGCTAACAGATACAACTTTTGTATTAGTAAATGCTGAACTTAACATGAACTTTATAAATGCATTTACACAGATTTTAATGATGAATATGCTATTTTGCACATTTAAAATGTATTAACTAACATCAAATAATAAACTACAGTTAAAATTACAATCAAGAATTGTACGTTAGTCAACACATCAAAATAAGTGTAGGCTACCTCTTTAAAGCATGGCAAAAGATTAATAAAACAAGTATTTAAGATGTAGCTACATTACAAAGTGCTCTTAAGTCTACTTATTGTGTGTTAAAAAACAAAAATCTGCAAGTAGAGATTTTTAAAAACATACTTTTTATATTTACTCTACAAGTGCACACTTCTTTTTTTCCAAGGACCCACACATCTCTGTAAAAGACTTTTCATTGTTTTGTGTAACTCATACTCACACTATTTCATTTAAAACACAGTCTCGTTGCATGTATCTATGACCGGAGAGAAGTGAACTGCTGAGCTTACTGTGGCGCTGTATTAGTGTGCGTAGTGTACAGGAAGCAGCTTGGAAAACCTCCGCACTGGATGAATGCAAAAGCATGGCAGCCATGATGAGAGAATGAAGGGGAGGCCTGTGGGCCAGAAACAAACCAAATCTAAATAGCTACTACATCATAGTCTGAGCTCATTAACATATGACCACCTACATTTAAATATCATCACATTCAGTATTCAGCAACATTAATCTAAATAGCTACGACATCACAGTCTGAGCTCATTAACATATGACCACCTACATTTAAATATCATCACATATTCAGTATTCAGCAACATGGCCTGCCTGATGATGACAGTATTAACTACACCAGTATGCAGAGGTTAGCCAATCATAACTAAGGTCATTTATTTATTTCAATAATATCGTTCTCTATCTCTAATCATAAGAGGACGTTCGGGCAAAATATGCTACATAGCACAGAATATGAAGGAATGCTAACCTTCCTTCCAGTTCCACATGGTTGAAGGAGTTGTAATGAAGCAGCAAGCTGTTTAAAGCCCAACATGCAGCTTCCTGATTGGACCAAGAGAGAGAAAGTTACATATTCACTATAGCAAAAGCAAAAGAATGAGATGAGATGATAAGATCTTTTCCGTATTGCAGGTTTAAACATGTCCTGTGTCACCTGCACTGCGGCATTGTCAGCATGTCTCTCTAAAGCGGCATAACAGGCCTCTCTCCAGATAAGCATTTCCTCCTCTTGGGTGGCTTCTTTCTTTACCAGATCTTTCTGTTTCGCCTCGTCCTCCTCGTTGCACTCTCTGTCCAGCCCTTCATTCTGTACAATACACTCCGCTGAGAGACAAAAAAAACATTAATACAGAGCCCAGAACATGACACGCAGGCAAAATAATAATAATAATAATAAAATAAAAAAACGACATAGCGGCCACAAATCAGGTTCGGGGGGGTGGGGGCTGGGGGTGAAATATGAAAGGTATCTCGTTTTTTGTTTTTTGAAATAAGCTATTTATGATAGAGTGAAGAAAATAAAAGTTTTGGGGAAAAAAAATCTCTTATTCTCATCAAGCCATTTATTTGATGATGAAAGAACTGTAAAATGTTAAATAATATTATAATTTAAAATAACTAATAACTTATATTTTAAATATATTTAAAACATAATTTAAAATAATTTCTATTGTAATATATTTTAAAATGTAATTTATTCCTGTGACCAAAGCTGAATTTTCAGCATCATCACTCCAGTCTTCAGTGTCACATGATCCTTCAGAAATCATTCTGATATGCTGATAAATTATTATCAATTATTATTGGTGCTCAGTTATTAATAATAGTTATTTTTATTATCAATAAATCAAGAAAACAGTCTTTGCTGATCAATATTTTTGAGGAAACTGTTAGGATTTTTTGATGAATAGAAAGTTTATAAGAACAGCACTGATTAAGAGATTTTTTTCTTTACTGTGCCTTTTGATCAATTTGATGCATCCTTACTAAATAAAACTATTATTTTCTTCTTTCTTTCTTTTTTAATCTTACCCCAAACTTTTGAATGGTAGTGTACCACAAAAAATATTATTTCTTAATAATCAGAAATGTTTCTTGAGCAGCAAATCAGCATATTAGAATGATTTCTGAAGGATCATGTGACACTGAAGACTGGAGTAATGATGCTGAATTTATGATCAGCCTGAATTTTTGATCACAGGAATAAATGACATTTTAAAAACTGTTGAAATAGAACAGTTATTTTAAATTGTAATAATATTTCACAATATTACTGTTTTACTGTATTTTTATTTGCATAAAGGACCAAACGAATGCAGCCTTGGTGAACACAAGGGACTTCTTTCAAAAAGTTTTTTTTTTTTAGTCACTCTATCCTAAATTACCTCAAGTTTACTCTACAGAACGAGCACTTTTGCCCAGCCACTCTGATTTTTTCAAGCAAAACATTGCCAACATCAGCAGAAGGCCTTTTTGGGTTTGTTTGTCGCATGATTAAAATTTCATATGTAAATGAGGGCGTCAAAATGGACGTAGACTGGTCACTTAAAATAACCAGGTAACACTGTCAGTCATGTCCAAAAATGCAAAATGTATGTCTGACAAATAACAATCATAAAAAAATTTTTTTTTTAAAAAAGCACCCTATTGATCCACCTTAAATATGGGCTCTCAGGGATCCAGTGGAGAGCCAGGTTCTAAACACATAGAGTACTATCATGTTCATTTTGACTCACCGAGCGCGCTCAGGCAGGAAAGGCCAGTGGTCTGCACTGTGGCATTCTTAGGATAAGCGACACATGCTTTCACCACCACCTTATGGACACCATTCAGCACCAGTATATTATAGTAACTCTCTGTTAAATGGCAAACAAACATAACATGACTCAAAAATAAATCACTTTCTAAAAGTTATGAGAACAGCATCATTTCATCATGACCTTTGACCTGGGCTCACCTGAAGTACATTTCTGTAACAGACAGCATCCAGCCTCCTGTATGGCCTCCGAGTCGAGCCACATGTCCATGGCCTGACACAGCAGACTGTCGCATTTAATGGGTTTGGACATCAGAATCTCAATATTGCTGGCTAGACACAAGAAAGAGAGGCTTATTTAATAGTGCTTGTAATAATATAGTTTAATAATATAGTTGAATCTAGTTGGCAGTAGGTGTGTTATACCTGGAGCAGCCAGCGGTATGAGGACCCTCAGAGCTTGCAGTACCACATTCTCACTGTCCATGAACCGCCTGAGCGCATCCAACACCACCTCATGGTCCTTGTTCTCAATGAACTCCACCAGATGAGCATCAGAAACTGACAATCAAGCAGGTTAATGAGACAGAAATTAACAATGTTATTATGACATTGAGAAGTAAATTCTGCTGTCCAACAGTAATATATTTATTTTCTAATTTCTTCAAGTTAAGCCAAACTAGTAGACAAAACTGTGAAATTCGTCCATGTTTTCCTCACTGTGGAAATCATAGGGCCCTATATTACTTTTGTACATACTCAAACGGATTTGTAACAAAGCAGTGTTACCTGTTTGCAGAAGTAGTTGTAAAGCAGCACATCCCTGTAGCTGAACCTCTTCTTTGTCATGAAATGACCTCATGGCCTCCAGAACCAAGAAAAACACGTCCACCTCTTCCTCGTCCAGAACCTGCATCACAATCGCATCTGATCCACAAACACCAAACATTATTCTCACTTCAGGAAAGCAAGTGAAATGACACATGCCTATATCTAACCATCATCATGATTATGTTTGCGTAAGGGGTATGTGGACTATTCATAATAAGAAGAACTGCATGTATGAGATGTTTTCTCAATCTCCATATTTGTATAATGTACTGTCATTTCTTAATTGATTATGTCATTTGCAGTGCTTATTGCAACGAGTAGTTTATTGTTTGGTTCAAATTTTAATGAAGGAACGTTTTTTTTTTTAATCCCTAAAGAGATTAAATGAATTGGAAAAATGCTTTCGGACCCAATGCACCATAATGATTGTATAATCAGTACATATAAACATTATGTAAAAGCAAGTCTTACCTGACTTCAGTAGGAGAGCCAGAGCTCTCAGGCCCACCTTCATCATCTTGGAATCTTTATGATACATTGAAAGCACCTTAAGAATCTGCCTGTGAACAAACATGCAAACACTTGCATAAACCTGCTGAACATGGACAAATAAAAATCAGTTGCAGAATCTCAGACAACATGACGTTATAACCTAACTAAAATAAAAAAGACGATAATTAAAGATTTAGAATGCTTGTTTTTCCTTTTTTTTTAACAAAGTACTGCAACTGTGGAAATGTATAAATATTCCAAAAAGTATTGTTCAGACCTCTGCTGGGAAGGAAGGAAACAGGACCTCTTTAAATTGAAAACCCCTGCCATTTAATACTATGGCATGCCACAGGGTTCGGTCCTGAGCCCTTGTTTCCTTGTACATTTAGGTCAGTGATGGGCAAACTTGGCCCTTCCAGGCCACTTTCCTGCAGAGATTTGATCCAACCCTGATAAAACTCACCTGCCTGTAGCTTTCTAGTAGTCTTGAAGACAATGATTAGCTGGTTCAGGTGTGTTTGATTAGAGTTGGAGCTAAACTCTGAAGGAAAGCGACCTGGAAGGGCCAAGTTTGCCCACCCCTGCTCTAGGTGATATGATCAGCTCTACATTCTTCCTCCTCAGAAATATTTAAGTTACATAACATTGTTTTCAAGCAGAACATTAGGTTCACGCATTCATTCAACTTTGAGACTTCATTTACCACAATATACTTTTGGCTGGGATGCCCCAGTGCATTCATAAATACACCACACTGCAGTTTTCTTAAGCTCTAACCAGATCTACAAATACTGTATGATTTTTTCAGTCACATATCACCACACCACACATGGTTCCCTGTTCAATTATAAATTATTTCTACTAAACTATTTGCGGTGCCAAACACAGCTAAATTCAGTTGCGGATGAAAGATATTTTATTGAATGACTCCTCTAAGCCTTACTAGCTATTTTACTTTCCACTTTTTCTTTATATACAGTATGCCTTTCTTCCACTGACATCTTTATATTTCTTTATACAGTATAAAGCACTAGCACCTGTCAAACTCAGATCCACCCTTCGCTGCCCTATTTGCGGTGCCAAACACAGCTAAATTCAGTTGCGGATGAAAGATATTTTATTGAATGACTCCTCTAAGCCTTACTAGCTATTTTACTTTCCACTTTTTCTTTATATACAGTATGCCTTTCTTCCACTGACATCTTTATATTTCTTTATACTGTATGCGTTTATATTTTCCATTCCAAAGTTTACTAGCACCTGTCAAACTCAGATCCACCCTTCGCTGCCCTATCTGCCATTATCCTTGCATTGTGTTGTGCCTACATCTTTACTATTGGCATTTCACATGGATTTCTATAATATTTATAATAACAATAGTATATATTATTTACTGTATGCATCAATCCTCCTAGTCAAACACTTTTAATCTTAACCAGTATACAGTATATACTATACAATATACAATAGTACAAGGTACTATACTATATAAACAGGAGCCCATACAAGCTCATAAAAAGAACTCAATGAGACTTACTTGTGCACCTCAGTAAACTCATATTCATCTGGGTTGGCCAGACTGTCCAGAGTGGTGGGACAAATCTCCATCAGACGACACAGCAGAGACCAGCCTACCTGTGATGAGAACAGTATATCACTCTTAATAAAAACCTTTTACTGGAGCCTAAATCACTTTTCTTAGTCAATAAAGCACTGGAATTAAATTTACAGCTGAAAAGTAACAGTAAAAAAAAATTATATATACTGTATATATATATATATATATATATATATATATTGATATATATATTGAATAATATAAAATATATTATTTT
>NW_015659563.1:1411390-1425720 GCF_001515625.1 Sinocyclocheilus rhinocerous | reverse complement strand
CATATATATAAATATATACTGTGTATATCTTACAAATAATAAATAAATATTATATATATATATATATATATATATATTGAATAATATAAAATATATTATTTTTAGATTTATTATATATTTGTATATATTATTTTTAATCATATTTAATCTAATTTTTATTTTAATAATTTAGAACAAATAATTATCATTGATTTCAAAGATGATTTTTCACATTTGAACATGCACTCTTAAAATGAAACCGTGTAATGGCATCTATGCTTCCATTAAGATCATTTAACACCCATAGAACCTTTCTATTGCACAAAAAATGTTTTTCATAAAAACAAAGTTCTTTAGATTTTTATGATGATTTTAAATGTTCTTCACACTAAGAATAACAAATGGTTCTTTTAAAAACTGTTCACTTTAAGTTTGTTTGCGGAACTAAAAATGGTTCTTTTATGGCACTGTTATGAAACCCTTTATTTTTAAGAGTGTGCCCAAGCACAAATGGGATTTTCAACAAATTATGACTTAAATTCAAAATGACCGAAAACTTGGAATAAACATGAGCACACGAACTGTGCAAATGACGTGACCTTTATGTTGTTTTAAAGGTGCTTTTTTTATCATTTTGAGATTGATAATCTCAGTCCCTATTCACGTCCATTATATGGAAACGAGCAGCATGAAAATTATTCTAAATATCTCCCTTTTCCATTCCACAGTATAAAGAAAGTCATATGGTTTGGAACACCACGAGAGGGCATTCAAATGATGACAGAATGTTGGAATTTCAGATGAACTATTAAGCATTTGCCAGGAAATTTGTGCAGGCGAAATAAAAGATGACTACCTGTTGGACTTTGTTGTTGAAATGCGATGACAACACCAGCATCAGAGGCATATGGACGTTTTGATCGGCAAACAGCTCAACTGCAGGACAACAGAAGGACACAAGTCTAAAAATATCTGAGCAGATGTCCCACTGGAAAACACATTTCGTCTTTCAGTGGTCATAACTCACCACAGTGATTCGTATGGGACAGGAACAGGAGGTCTTGCATAATCTGGACCATGGTGCCCATCTGCTTCCCCTCTTGAAGGTTCAACCTCACCAGCAGCTTCTTCAGCCTGATCCCTAGCTCCTCTTTATCAGCCATGCTCTTCTACTATCTGGCATCAAACAGAAGTTTAAACCAGCTCCTGATACTCACTGACCATGTGGACACAATGTTGCTGCTGCAGGTCATCATCTGTTTCACAGCGCGCGAGCTCTTCTGCCATGTTTATGCAAAGCAGAACATGAGTTATGATAGAGTAAAGATTGATGTGACTAGGCTTTAGTTCCCGATTTCATTCTCGGCGGTGAAAAGAAGAAATCTCGGTCATGCTCGCGGCTGTAGATCGGCGCTGCGTTATGAATCATATGACTGTCTGCAACAATTCACAAACTTCCTGTTCGAGCACAACAGAGTGAAAGCAAGAAGAGAAGGAAGGACGATCGAGTCCCTTGTCAAAGCAAAGACACCGAGAAAAGCGTCTTGCTGGTAGGTTACAGAAGGAGAACGAAAATATACCAATTTGAAGCTACTCACATGCATATGTATGTAACGAGACACGTATATTATATTATTTATTTTTAAAACGCGTTAGCTATTGCTACAGTAGATGTCTGTGTACATAAAGGAAGTTGTGCATTTTCATGTTTTATGAATCAATATTATAAGAATATGAATATAAAAATAAGCTTTCAAAAGCATTCTAAACGTAAAATGTATTTCGCGACACTTTTTAATTTCGACGTATTCTTGATGTACTAAATGCATGCATAAATACAAGCCCGAGATATCGCTGCGTTAACAGTCGATGCAACATTTTACTCTGTACGACCCTCTAAAAATGAGGCGATTTCGCTAGCTTGCGTCGTAGAGCCTCCTTTATATATTGTGGGATTTGTGCTGTAGACCCGAAAAGTCTAATTCATTTCGGCAAATCGGTTCGTTCGAATGGCTCTCTTCAACGAACCGAATCCGAAATTGATTCACTGATTCATTGTACTCAGTTCACAGACATCCGCCGTGTGGCACTTAAGCGTGTGTCTGTGTGTTATAATACACTGTATTCCACCATGTTATGGTAAAATGCGTTGCATAAATAATGCCAAACGAGTGATTCACAATCACAAACAAAAATGCGAATCGGTTCAACTGAGTCATTAGAGAGAACCGATTCAGAAGAACAATTCGCTCGCGAATCACTGCTTGTAGAATGTGTATACAGTATTGTTACATTAACCTAGTGCTTGTATGATATTTTCCACAAAATCAGATTAAGTTTGCTGTACAGTGCATGTGTTATAAACAAACCACTCATAAAAGTCTCTATATGTTGAAAGATTTGCAGATGTTTCACTGTGATGGTTTGAAGTGTGTGCAATATTGCCAACGTGGTCATGCTGGGTTGGGTTATATGGCTTTTGTTAATGTTGATCATGTGATGATCTCAAGGTGTTTCCTTTGTGATTTAGGAGACAATGTCCATAAGCTGCAGAGAATGGAGGAGCTGATAGGAGACGGGAGAGTTGTTGAGGACGAGAGGAGCTTGATAAATACACCGTCTAATGTCCAGGCCAACAACCAAGAACATGACTCGCCCACGTCCACACATCAGATCCGCTCAGTCCAGCACGGCTCTCCATGTTTCATCTACACCCTGGCTTTTTTCTCGGCTCTGGGTGGATTCCTGTTTGGCTATGACACAGGAGTGGTGTCTGGAGCCATGCTCCTGCTCAAGAGGGAGATGAACCTCAGCTCTCTGTGGCAGGAGCTGCTGGTGTCCATCACTGTTGGTGCCGCGGCCGTTTCCTCTCTGGCTGGAGGGTATCTCAACGGACTTTACGGCCGGAGAATCTGCATACTGCTCGCTAGCTTCATCTTCTCTGCTGGAGGAATCATCCTGAGCGTCGCACACAACAAAGAGGTTCTTCTGTGTGGAAGGCTTACGGTTGGGCTCGGGATAGGTAAGTCATATACAGTGTATGTAAAACTGTTTGAATTCAGTTTGTGTGCCTTATTGTTTTTTATGTCTTGTGTGTTAGGAATTGCATCTATGACCGTGCCAGTCTACATCGCTGAGGTTTCACCTTCTGAACTCCGAGGTCAGCTGGTCACCATTAACACCCTGTTTATCACCGGTGGCCAGTTCGTAGCTAGCGTGGTGGATGGGGTCTTTAGCTACCTGCCCCATGACGGCTGGAGGTGAGTAAAAACGGAAGTTTTACCTCTTAAATCTGTTTTCATAAAACATTATCAATCTTCTTTTCAGATTTTATTGTGCTACTGGTATATTTTTGCTGCAACCCAATAAAAACAAAATAAATAAAGTTTTAATAATTAAACTTAAAAATAATTTAATACAAATAAATTAATAATTTATTTTTAAATAAAATATATGCAAATTATATTTAATAAGTAGTCAATACTAATACAAAATATGCAAAAATGAATCCAGTGGCTCATGCCGCTTGGGGAGAGATGTTACGGTGTTATTTTAGTCTTATTTAAATACTATCATAGAATTTATTGATATTTTGAATTAGCTTTTATATTCAGTTTTCATTTTATTTTTAGTTTAAATTTTAGTAATTTTGTTTTGTGCTTTTGTCATTTTTTATTATTTTTATATCAAGTTTAGTAATTTTATTACTTCAACTTAAAGTTATTTTATTTCAGTTAGTTGCCAAAGCATCATTTCTAATTTTCATTTAAGTTTTCATCTGATTGATTTTCATCTATTTCTGTTTATTTTATTCCATTTTTTTTGTTTTATTTTATTTCCAGTTTATTGCTCAATGAACAAAAACAAACTTTAATATATTTAGTTTCAGTTAACAATAAAAACACTGGTGCGTTATATATATATATATATATGTGTGTGTATAAAATAATTACATAAAACAACAAAAACTGTCAGAACACCTCAGCTACTGCATAACAATACCCTGGCAACCACCATATAACAATATAAATATATTACATACATATAACACATACATACATATTACTTATACCTAAATATGTATAAAAACATTTATATGTAACTACAAATATTATTAAAAATAGACATATTCAGACATTGTGCAGGAGAAGTAGAGAATGTGAATGTGAGATAAAAATGAGGTACAAATGTGCTTCATAAGGACCTGGTTTTTGCGATCATTTTTGAATTATTTTTGTGTTCGTGTATAGGTATATGTTGGGTTTGTCAGTTGTTCCTGCTGCGCTGCAGTTCCTGGGGTTCCTCTTCCTCCCGGAGAGTCCTCGCTGGCTCCTGCAGAAAGGAGATACCCAGAATGCTCGGCTGGTGCTCAGTCGGATCCGTGGCGGTGTAAATGTGGATGAAGAGTATGAGAGCATACGGAGCAGCATTGAGGAGGAGAAGATTGATGCTGGAGGTGAGATCATGCAGACGTCACAACACACACACGGTGCTGAGTTCAGGGTTTCCAGCATCACGGAAAACCTGGAAATATCTTACATTTCTGAAATTGTGTTTTCCAGGCCATAGTGAAATCAGATTTGTCAGTGAATCATTCTTTTGAATCAGCTTGAGTGAATCGTTTACATGTATATTCATTTAGAAGAGGCTTATCCAAGTGACTTATAAATGAGGAATACAATGAAGTGATTCAATCCTAAAAAAAAAACAAGAAGTTGAACCTGAAGTTAGAGTTATGCTTTAATTGTAAGGAAATTTGTCATTACTGAACCAGAATCAAAATTATTTGAAAAAACCTAATCAAGTAATCATAAAATAACTAGAAATTAATTTGTCAAAAATGTGTGTATAATTTTCATTGATGGATGGATGGACTGCTTGTCTTCCAGAGGGTCCAGTGTTGTGGCGTATCCTGACGTTCGCTCCAACACGGCGTGCTCTGATCGTGGGTTGTGGCCTACAGATGTTCCAGCAGCTCTCAGGAATCAATACGGTCATGTAGGTCACTAGAACACATTTGACTTTATCAACACTTTACCCATATGACTCCCTGTAATATGACTAAGGCCTGGTCACACTAAGAACAATAACTTTAACGATAAGTATATTAGCGTCCACAACACCACACGATAACGTTCTGTTTATTATAAGCGTGCGCTGTCATGTTGTTGTTTGCCGTTTTAAATACTTAAGCCCTTTAAAGTGAGGTGGATTCTGATTGGCTGTCAATATTTTTATCATTCATCAGTTAGAAAAATAGTTCTGAAAGTGATTCCAAAGCTGTCGTTCCTCTGTGGCGTTATTGTTATAGCCGTGATGCACCAATGTGTCGGCCGTCAGTATTTATCAATGTTTTTTTTAAATTTTTTTATCAATTTATTGCCATCAGCAGTAAACTAGCTAGATTACCTTAATGCATGCATTTTTGAACTTTGCTAACGTAAAGCATGATAAAAAAAGTTAAATAAGTGAGCAAGTGACATGTATCGGTATCTTAATTGAACAATAGTTGTTTGTTAAAATTGGTATAAGTATCGGCCAAAACAAATCCAATCAGTGCATCCCTAGTTAACGCTATTGTTGTCGTTATCGTACTTGCATTATCGTAATTTAAGGCTACAGTATATTTCAGAATTGAAATGCAACTTTTTATTTTATAATTCTGACTTTTTTCTCGCAATTCTCAAAAAAAAGTCAGAATTGCGAGAAAAAGGTCAGAATTGTGAGAATGTTTTTATTCAGTGGTGGAAACAAAAACAAAATTACGAGGTGTAAACTTTTTATCTTACAATTCTGACTTTTTTATCACAGTTGTCAGAATTGTAAGAAAAGAAAACCGAATTGCGAGAAAAAAGTCAGAATTAACTTTACCTTAAAAATTACCTCTACTTTACCTTAAAAACACACACACACACACACAATTGTGAAATGTGAACTTATAATTATAACTTTCAATTGCAAGATATTAATCCACAATTCTGAGAAAAAAAGTGAATTATGAGATAAAAAGTTGCAAGCCTCCATAGTATGTGAAATAATATAGAACAGTGTAAACTTTCAAAAGTAGTGTGCATACTGTCTACATTATATATACTGCGCACTGTGGAAACAGCTTTATTAGTGTGGTAGCATTCAATTTTGAACATTACCTAGGACTCCAGTTACTAATGTTGTAACAGTACTGTCTATTTTAAGGGAATCAAATGATCTCTCTGAACGCTGCAGGTACTACAGCGCCACCATACTGCAGATGTCTGGAGTACAGGATGATCAGATGGCCATCTGGCTGGCTGCTGCCACAGCCTTCACCAACTTCCTGTTTACTCTAGTAGGCGTGTGGCTCGTGGATAGGGTGGGCCGCAGGAAGCTGACTCTGGGCAGCATACTAGGTGATGATTCAGACACAGCCGTGAACACGGGTTCTCACTAACAGACTGAAGTATGTAGTGTTGTAATGCCGGTGTGCTGTGAATGACTCAGGTACTGCTGTAAGTCTGATGGTTCTCGCTGCGGGTTTCCTGCTCTCGGCTCAGGCCTCTCCACCCGTGACCTTTCACCCCAATGACCCCTCCCTCCACAACTCCACCTGCATTACATATGGGTGAGTTGTGCCTTTAGATCGACCTATGGATTTGACCAGAATAAGGACTATGCAAATAAGAAAAAATAAAAGACAATGAAAATACCATACAATATATTTGAAGATAACTTCAGAATATTCAAGTATATACAAATATAAAAGTAGTTTGAGAGTGTAAGAGACTCGATTAAATCATCTACAATACTTCTGAGTGGGAATACGCCGCTGAGCTCTTCTGGCGCTTTCTCGTTCCTGTGGTGGTCAGGACACCACCACAACAACTTCTCTGATTGGTGGAGCTCTTTTCAGGATTATGGGTAGTGTAGTTATTTAGCGGGAGTTACACTGTTAATCAGTTTTGTAAAAATGTTTAAATCACACTTACTTGTGGCTTTTACAGAAGCTTATATCATCGCTTAAAGGGATATTCCACCCAAAAAGGAAAATGTTGTCATTGTTTACGAAGTCATAGGGTGAGTAATGACATAATAATGACAGAATTTTCATATTGGTGTGAACTATCTCTTTAACAATCTCAGAGCTGTGATTTGAAAGGTTTATATGTAACTGTTTATTAAAATCAATCTCTCTGTGGAAAAATGAATGGGATTTTTACTTCAGGAGTCTGACGGTTGCGCTCCATAAACTCTGGATCTTGGATGTGCTACTTGACATATATAAATCGAGTGTGACTGCAGTTTGTTTCTGTCTGTACACTGAAGGCTCTGTGAATCCTGCATGTTGAATCCAGATTGTGGTTTCTGTTACGGGAAGAATGGCACATTCGTGATTGAGTCCTCATGTATACCTGTAGATGCGGCCAGCACTGAGGCAGCTGCAGCGGGCAGGTAATACATCTATAGATATCTCTGCCCTTGTGAAAAGAAGTGCACTTAATTCTATTGAATGTGCACTTTTAGTGTACTGCCTTGTTCTGTTCTGTTAACCCTAGGGGGGTTATTATTGCTGCTCTCCCTGCTCATTCATGACAGGCTGCATGGATGGGCAGGGAGTTTTTTGCCCAGAACAGAACCATACTGCCAAACCAAACTTTATGCTAAGTATCTATCATTTTGACGATAGTGGTTCTGACAGAAGTATATTTAAAAATAAAAACAGTTCTTGCAGGTGGGGCTGTGCGATTATGACTTAAATCATAATTGTCGATTATTCCCTTGAAATTGTAATTGCTTAATTATTAATTACAGTTATCACTATTTACATTCAATGATGTTTATACCATTGTTTAAAGAAACTGCATGCCATAGTTTTATATGAAAATAAACAAGCTGAAAACACTGAAACTGAAAAACTTTTATTGCTTCTCTACAGCATTAAGCCTTAAATGTCAACTATACATTGGATTGGTTTCTTATTTAAATAATAAAAAAGTAAAAATATGCATGGTATTATAATGTTATACTAACACTAAAATTAAAACAATGGAAAATACCTTAAGATAACCTGTAGAAAAAATACATTTTTTGACTGTACAAAAGCATAAAAAAAACATAATATTCAGAGATATTTAGGAAACATGCTAAGTTCACATACTTGTTTCTTTGAAAAACAATGATACAATCTGTTATTCTATTTTGAAATGTGAGTTCCGTGTCGGAATGCCTGTTTTCATTTTGGTCTGTGTGATTCCGCCCACTGCCAGTTTACCCAATAGTATTTCGACACCCCGGGTTGCCAGTTGGTGGAAAAAACATTGTATTGTAGCCATGAAAGCCAGCAAATGACTGGGTCAGAGATCGCAGATTCTACCCGACCTAAAAAGCATCGGCATCCATATAAAAAGCTCTTTGACCAAAATCATATTACAAATGTAGATAAATCAACTCTGCAACTTACTGCGTAAAGCTCATCGCCTTCCATTGTCAATTGCATTCGTTCCTGTTGCATGTCCTCAATCTGGCAACCCGCATGAGTGTCGAGTCTGAGGAGGAGGTCCAATATTGTTAATTTGGACTGCAGTATACATTTCAACCGCTAGCTGTCAGTTTCCATAATAAGGAGGGGGGGTTATGCAAAAGTGCACTTCTTTGCTTATGATTTATAAATATAATTTTAACCTAAATGTTTCATTATGTCTTGTCTTGTTCATATTCATTGAGGTGTTCCAATGGCACACAGGAGAGTTTAGGTGTATTCTGGGCCTATAACTACTGCCCAACATCTTACTCCTGGATTGTTCTGCTGGGTCTCATTCTGTATCTGGCCTTCTTTGCCCCAGGTGAGAATTCACTCAGTTCACTGGAGCTTAAAGTCACTGTTAATGACCATAAAGCCTGATGTCTGATGTCGGGTTGTGTGTTGGAGCAGGTATGGGTCCTATGCCGTGGACGGTGAACTCTGAGATCTATCCGCTGTGGGCTCGGAGCACAGGGAACGCATGCTCTGCGGGGGTCAACTGGATCTGTAACGTCCTTGTGTCTCTGACCTTCCTCCATGTGGCCCAGTGCCTGACATACTATGGTACAACACAGTACACACACACGACACTGATCACCATAACAGTATTTAGGTACTGTACAGATTCCGTCAGCAGCTACAATCTGCTGTTTGTACTCACTAGGGTGTTGCTAGGTGGTTGCTATGCAGCAAGGTTGTTCTGGATAGCTATGCATTCAATAGGGTGTTGGAGTGGTTGCTAGAGTGTTGCTTTACAGTTGACGGGGTTCTAGATAGGTGGTTAGTATGTTATCATGAAGTTGCTAGGTTGTTCTGAGTACAATGGGTGTTCGGGTGTTTGCTAGCATGTTGCTTTGCGGTTGCTAGGGAGTTATGTGGTTGCTAGGGTGTTATAGTTGGGTGGGTGTTACTTGTAGGCTGCAGTTCACTAGATTGTTCTGGGTTGTTGCTTGGGTGTTCTGAGTGGTTGATAGTGTGTTGCTAAAATGTGGTTACTACAGTATTTGAGTGGTTACTAGGTAGGGCTGTGCAAATAATCGAATGCGATTTTCATGCGCATCTCGTCAGTAAAGCCGGTTCTGTGATTAGTAGTAAATCTCCAGCACGTGCTTTCAGATGGAGCGGCATTTACTACACAGAGCCGTAGTTCACTGACAAGCTACGCAAAATCACGTTCAAAATCGCAGGCAATTCATTGCCAATTATGAACGTGATATTGCGTAGCTTGTCAGTGACCTACGGCTCTGTGTAGTAAATGCCGCTCCATCTGAAATCACGTGCTGGAGATTTACTACTAATCAGAGAACCGGCTTTACTGACGAGATGCGCATGAAAATCGCATTTGATTATTTGCACAGCCCTATTACTAGGGTGTTGCTTTGGGGTTGCTAGTGGATCATTCATGTTCATAGCACAAACAATTCTGTTCTGTACATAGTAAAGTTTAATGCTTATGTTTGTTCAGTAGTATTAGTAATGCTTGACTATTCCATCCTGACTGTAGACTGCTGCCGAAATGTGTCTATTGAATGGTGCTATGTGGTTGCTAGGTTTTTCTAGGGCATTGTAGTTGCTTGGGCATTCTGGGTAGTTTCCAGGGCATTGCTAAGGTTGCTAAAGGGTTTTTAAGCTTGTCGTCACGTGGTTGCAGAGTTGTTCTGAGTGGTTTCTTGGGTGCTCTTGGTGGTTTCTAGACTACTCTGTGTATGCCAGAGCATTGCTAAAGTTGTTGTCATGCAGTTGCTAGGTTGTTTTGAGTAGTTGCTATGCTGTTGATATGGTGTTCAGTTGGTTGCTTGCGTGTTGCTTTGCAGTTGCAGGGGAATTGCTAGGGTGTTCTAGAGTTTCTGGTGGTTCCTTGGTTGTTCTGAGTGGTTGATAGGGTGTTGCTATGCGGTTGCTACAGTGTTCGAGTTGTAGCATTTGGGTCACTGGTTCTGATACTAGGTGGGTGGTTACTAAGGTGTTTTGAGCATGTTGTCATTCAGTTCTTAGGTTGCTTTGAGCAGTTACAATGCACTTGATGGGGTGTTTGGGTGGTTGCTAATGTGTCACTCTAGGGTTGCTAGGGAGTTACTGGGAGTTGTTACTAAGGTGTTTTGAGTGTTTTTGGTGAGCTGCTATGCAGTTATTAAACCGTTATGAGTGGTTCCTTGGGTGTTCTGAGTGGCGATAGAGCATTGTTTTGGGGTTGCTAGGGTGTTCGAGGTGGTTGTTCATGGATAATTTATAACCATAGCACAAATGATGCTTTACTCACCAATGTTTAATACTTTAGGGGTTTGTTCAAATCACTAACCCTAATGGTAGTAATGATGCTTCCCTGCGGTGGGAAAAAAAAGCTAAAAACCAGCCTAAGCTGGTTGGCCACAATTTAACAATAATCAGCTAATAAATAATCAACGTTATCTACATTTATACATGGACTATTGCCAAAATGTGTCTATAGAAAATGAGAAATTGGTATAATTTTTATTTATTTCAGTGTGAATGTCTCTTTTGTCCAGGTGCGTTCTTCCTGTACTCCAGTCTGGCTCTGCTGGGCTTTGTGTTTGTGGTGGGCTGTCTGCCGGAGACCAAGGGTCTGCGTCTGGAGGAGATCGAGCCTTTGTTCGGGAGACAGCTGTGCAGCTGTGGAGCCGGCGGCAGTCAGAGCGTTCATTACATCCGGGTAAACGGAGGAAACTACCGCTCTGATGAAGACGTTACTGATGATGAATAGATACTGATGAAGATGATTCATGGTGTGAGGGATGCTGTGGTTCCCATTCCAGAGATTCAACGTTCTAGTTGACTCATGTTTCAAAAACGTAAATGTCTCAATTTAACTACATTGATGCTTGATAAGCACATGAGATTTTATGAAGATCATTTTATATTTCTGCAGTGATTGTATTTGCACATGTACAGATTAGTAGTGTTACAGACAAATGTGTTGTTTACTTAAGTAAAGGCTATCTGGATTCATGAGATCAGGAAGTGAGATTGTTACCCAAATAAGTGCTCTGGAGTGCGACCCATGTGCATATACTTTATTAAACTATTGGGAGACAGAGCAAATAGAGATTGTTCTTTTCATGGTGTATAGAGCTGTACGTTCATCTTGTAGAAATTCTGATACTAAACTTTGAATGAATGTTTCACAAAAAAGTGAAAATAATATCATGAATAACACTCCTTAAAACCTTAACTGTTCTTTTTTCTTAAAAGCCCTTATTCTCACATTCAGATTCCTTTTAGACACACGCTGTCTGACTCCGGAATTAAAGGAATAATTCACCCACAAATTCTGTTCCCCTCATATCATTCTAAACGTGTGTGTGTGTGTGTGTGTGTTTTAAAGGGATAGTTCACTCAAAAATGAAAATTTTTTCATCATTTACTCGCCTCATGTCATTCCAAACCTGTATGCAAAGATGTTTTGAAGAATGTTGGTAACCAAACGGTTTCAGGTCCCATAAAATACTATGGAAGTCAATGGGACCCAAAACTGTTCAGTTACCAACATTCTTATAAATGTCTTCAGTGTGTGTGTGTGTGTCTGTGTGTGTGTGTGTGTGTGTGTGCACGAGGGTGAGTAAATGATGACAGAATTTTCATTTTTGGGTGAACTATGCCTTTAAGGATCTTCACGTTTTTGTTTCCATGCAGTGACCAGTTTAATAGTGAGCATGAGCTGTAAACTCCAAAAAGGACCAAAAAAAGCACCGTAAACAAATATAAGTTATATGTACAAAATATAAATGTGTTTTTTTATTAATAAAATAAGTACAATTAGTTAAAATAAAGAAATAGCAGCAAACTGATAATAAATAATGGCAGAGTTGTGGCTGAACTATTCCTTCAGGTGGACTTGTGGGTGTGGTTTGAGGATGCGGGCTCATGGTGCTGGTGACTGATGATGATGATGTTGTAGATCTGGTATTGTTGAATGAAGCTGGCAGTGTTTGATGTTTTAGCCCCGCTTGGAGTTGGGAGCTCTGCACTGTGCGACTTTGGAACCAGAGAGCAGAATTTCCTACATATCAGTGAGTATCAGTGAAAAGTGTTTCTTTTCCACACTGCAAATAAGATTACATACTGCTTTATCATTTGTTTTTATTTTTATAAACTGGGGAACAAGTTAAAGGGGTCATATGATGCTGCTAAAAAGAACATTATACTGCACCACATACGAGATCGAGTCAACTCAACTGATTTTATTATTCAAATTTTTTTTCTGCTGCAGTTGCAGTAATGATGACCTTGTATGTGGATTTGAAGATTCATTTTATGGAAATAATCAAATTGTAGAATCTCATGATGATTTTCCATTATAAAGCAGCTTCATTTGTGATGTGCATTTTCTACTTATTTAGTAGTTTTGATATCTTTTTCGTTGGCACTGCTCTAAACATTTATGAACCTAATGATACTGATATTATAGTTAAGAAAGTATAAGGAAGATTATTAGAGTATGTTTTACAAAAAAATACAATTTCAGCCTTTCTACTTAAACATATCATGTTTAATTCAGTGTGTTACTTTCTGTTTCTTTGTAATTAGTTTAATCATACACTATTTAGTTCTCATTACTTCTGATTCTGTGTTCTGTTATAAACCGAAAGACAAGATACTCATTGTCAATCATTCAGGCAGTTTAGTCACATTTTAGACCCTCTTTGACCTCTGTACCCCTCATTTAGCCCAGAGCAGGACACTGATCCACCACCCTCTGATTCAGTTTTCACTGTTCATTTTATTCAATTTGCTTAAAATCACCTACATTTCATAATAGGCTTATTTTATGTTCACATTTACATGTATACAGTATGTTTAGCAGGAAGTGACTCACAAAAGCAATTCATCAAAGAGCAAGTACTATTTGTAATATGCAATGCCAGGTTTACTAGATTAGGAAGCAAGAGAAGAAAAATAATTTTGTGTTTGTGTGTAAGTGCATTGGTTTTCTTACAACAAACATGGCATATGTTGCTCTAATGTGTCTCAAACGTGAGGGCAAACTGTAGTGTACTGTATTGATAGAAAGCGTCCTGTATACTGTACTATGTGTGTGTCTCTGCTGTCGGCTGGCTCTGGTAATGTGAGAGCGAGTAACTGGACACTGCAGTTTTGCAGGAGGTCAAGACACTCGAGCTCCAGTGCTGAACTGTTTCACCTCTGTTACAGCACTGTTATGCACTCACAGTCGATTCAAGTTGAAAGTGCATCGAGTTAAAGGAAATTATTAAATGAAACTGTGACAACGTGAGAACTTTGCCATTTTTACTACAGTACACTCCCCCAGACCCACTTACTGTAGAAAGATTTCCCCAGTAGCCTGTAAAATGTGTGCTAAAGTTACAGTTGAAATGTAGATTAAATAAACCAATGTTATTTTATTGTAATGTCTGAATGCATTCGTCCTGGCTCAGAAAACAGATGAATTTACAAGACTGTGGTGAAAAACAGAGCATTACCACATGAGAGCGCACAACACCACTGCATCAGATACAGCATGAACACACAGACATTTTTTTTATTATTATTATTATTATTTTGGTAACACTTAAAAGTCTTTTTATATATGCATTATAAAAGTAGTTTTAATGCATTAATTATGCCTTGTAATGCACCTTATAATGCATTGTATGATTTCATGAATCGTTGTATCCACAGCTTATTGTTATTATTACAGTTTATCTATTTATTGTTAGTATTTATCTATTTATTGTAGTATAATTCATTAAAACTTATAAAAACATTATGATTACCTTTATGATGCATTATACATAAAGGCTTTAAGTAGTGTTATCATTACTTTTTAATACAAAACAAACACACACACACACACACACACACATATATATATATA
>NW_015659563.1:1385996-1410825 GCF_001515625.1 Sinocyclocheilus rhinocerous | reverse complement strand
TATTAATTTATTATTATTATTATTATTATTATTATTATTATTACTCAAACTCAAATAATTAATAGTAAGTCAACAAATGATTAATTATGTGATTAATAATAGTTGTGTGTGTAATTGTAGTTTGCAGCTATGCAGAGCATCTTTTTATTATTTAATTTAATTATTTTTTATGCTTATGTTATCTCAGAAGAGCAATGAAAAAGCCACAAAAATTATACAGTTACTGTGGAATATATATTTATTTACATCTATTTATTTACATAATTATTTCTACAGTTATATATATATATATGTATATGTGTATATATATATATATATATATATAGTTATATATATAGTTATTATTATAAGTATATTAGTATTATTAAAATGGTTGTCATATTTGCTTTTATGTATTAAATATACCAAATAGAATAATTAGGTTCACAATAAATTGAACAGAAATGACTTCAGAGGACAAAAAATGAAATAAGCATATCAGTGCAGCTAATAGCTGCATCTCTGCAGCTATATCCACAATATAAAGTAATCTGGAATATCTAGAGTCTACTGCTTTTATGTCTCATCATAACAAGCCGAATTCTCGAATAGACTGATTTGCATGCGTGTGATGACGTCACCCTCCAGGGGTCCTCGAGGAGGCGTGGTTTGGTGACGCATTGCGGCTGGGACTTCATGAAGTGAGCGTGTAGATCAGATGAGATCGGGACGCGCACAGGATCGCAGTTTGGCGAACGCATGAGCGAATGACCACGCGTGACCGCAGCGCATCGCTTGCATGCAGATCAACGCCTTGATCATGGCAGAGCCGACGCGTGCGTGAGCTGAGCACTCACTCACCGCCTTTAAGCTGCTGCGCACTTACAGGATTGATCGGATTAGTGTGCGATCCATCGATCGATGAAGATCTGAATCATGTCAAGCGGACAGGACGAGAGCACAGTCCGGGTGGCGCTCAGGTAGGGCACGGGCACTAGTGTGCATTACTGATGTGCATTCACGCACTTGTCACCTGCTGCAGCCAATGCACATGTGCGGCTCAGATCTCACCCTGGAAATAAGAAAAAAAAATATGGGTTGCATAAAAAATTCAGATTTGTTTCCACTACTTAGTTATTATTAGGCTATATGATAAATTATGTATGTTTGCAAAATTAGTCAAATTAAATTTCGTATTACTGTAACACCGTGTCCTAATCATGCAACAATGGAAAGTTTCCAGCAACAAATAATTGCTTTGTCTATGTTGAAAATGCTGCGCTTCGGGATAAAAGAACAGCCGATCAGGATATTTCATGTGTAATGTACAGTTATGTTGTTGTGATTTTGGACCAATGAGATTTCAGAGTGGGCGGGGCAAACAGGAGCAACGCCACATATAAACTCTCCCTGTATGTAATCTTATACTTCCCTACAATATAGTATGTGAAAATCTGTATGCCAAAATGTCCGAATTCATATTTTTCAAAAACCAGTAGGGGAAAAAAGTACCCGGATGACCTACTACTTCCAGCAGGATACTGATGGACACTTCACTATCCCATGAGGCCACGGGAGAGGATTTGTGACTTGCAGTAAATTGATGTAATAAAAATCTGGATTATATTCGTACTACTACATCAGCTTCAGCCACATAACAATGACATCATTGCTTTTTCAACCAGAAGTGTTACTTTAGTGCTAAGGGTTTCAGTTGTGTGTGTGTGTGTGTGTCACTGGTTTGAGTGGAGTTCTGTGCTAAAAGTAGACAGTTGACTGACAGATGATCAATGGAAGAAGCGATTTATTGACGAATCTGTTCGTTAGATCTGCGATCAGCCCGTTTGTTGTGTTTCAGAAGTCTGCAGAGATGCTTTTTGTTGTTTACTGGTCACAAAGTCAAATAAAATCAGCTAGCTAATGATAATTATATTTCAGTCTGAGTGTCTGGACTGTTTTCTGTTATGGGAAGTTGAACCACAGAACAGATACTGTTTATCGACCAAACTGGTAAATTTGAGTCCGTTTCAAAATCTCACAGCCTTTGATTATTAAAATATGATATCAACAGCATCCATTGAAAAACCCATATAGGTTGACAATAACACAAATGACCGTTAATATATTTAATATAATATATACATACAAATACTAGTCTTTATATACAGTATCTCACAGAAGTGAGTACACCCCTCACATTTTTGTAAATATTGTATTATATCTTTTCATGTGACAACACTGAAGAAATGACACTTTGCTACAATGTAAAGTAGTGAGTGTACAGCTTGTATAACAGTGTAAATTTGCTGTCCCCTCAAAATAACTCAACACACAGCCATTAATGTCTAAACCGCTGGCCACAAAAGTGAGTACACCCCTAACTGTATATATAGTGTGTATATATATATATATATATATATATATATATGTATATGTTTTAAAAAAAAATGTTTTTACACCATTCACACCAGTTTACAAAGCTTTTAACTGAAGTAGAGATGCTTGACAGATTTACTAAACAAGCTCATTGTATGGATATACTGCAGATTTATATACAGTAAATAAAGCGCTGCACATATGGGTGCAGTACAATAGATGTGACGCTGGTCGGAGAGGCAGCTGTGGATGACAGTGCCGTTTTCCTCAGTGAGTCAGCAGCTCTCGCATGAGCAAATGTCATTGTGTAAAGAAATAAAAGCCCTGCTCTCATGCCTCACAGATACAGATGAAACGACTCTGATGTCCTTCCTCATGTTAATCTAGTTAGTCCACTGATGTCACATTCATAATAAATATTAAATCCATGTTTACAGTGTTTGCAGACATGCTTAGCCTGTTTAACAAAACATACTTAATATCAACATAAAAGCAGCGTATATTTATTAAATTCAATAAAGTAAAGAACAAATAACAAATTACAAGCAACAGAAAGACAAAATAATAACTTTTCAGATATACATATTTTAAGAAATTAATACTTTTATTCAGCAAGTTAATTTATTTGATCAAAAGTGACAGGCAAGATATTTATAATGTTACAAAAGATTTGTATTTCAAATCAAAGAATCCTGAAGTCATCAAAGAATCCTGAGAAAAAAGTAGAGAATCACCGTTTCCACAAAAATATTAAGCAGAGCAACATGTTTCTTGAGCACCAAACTCAAAATAAATGTGCTTTTAAATATATATTAAAACAAAAAATAAAAAAAGATTATTTTAATAACATATGACAATATTACTGTTTTTGTTGTTTTTCTACTCTACTACTTTTTTTATCAAATAAATGCAACCTTGGTGTGCATTTCTTTTAAAAAGCATTTTTTAAAAATTGGTAACACTTTATAATAAGGTTCCATTAGTTAACATGAACTAACAATAAAAAAATCCTTTAAAGCATCAATTAATCTTAGTTAATGTTAATGAACTAATCCATTTTAAAAGCAAAAAATGTATATTGTTTAATGAACCTGAGCTTACATTAACTCACAATGAATGATTGTATTTTTATTAAGTAACATTATCAAAGATTCATACATACTGTAACAAATGCAGACCTGCCAACCTGTATGCATTTTGACTTCAAAGTGCGCTGGTAATTTGCCATGCACATTATAAAATGCTAAAATTATGTTAAACAATAAATCGAAATAAAATTGAAATCGCTATATGGCTTACTGATTCGAAAATATTTTTATGTGCTGTTTCAGAGTGAAGAGTTCCAGAATTGTTCAGGTACTCACTGCTCACACACGTTGCGTTTTTCCGTCTCGGAGCGGCTCATTTCACTGCTGCTCCACACAAACTCATTTGGTGTGAGTTTGTGCCACTTGTAACGTGCACTTGACTGCAAGATGCGCAAACATTTCCTCTGATTTGTGATGAAAATTGTTTATAAATCAGCATTTACCATGAAATTTACCATGGTTTAACCATATACTGTACTGTAGTAAGTGTTTTTTTTTTTTTGGCAGAATGAAGAAGTTAAAGACAGACATACAGTAAATATGAGTATCGTCCTAGTTTTGGTTAGATTATGACCAGTTTTTACTCTAAAATACTGCCTTAAAGGATTAGTTCCGTCAGGACCACTATCGTCAAAGATAACTTACAATTAGCATACATTTTAGGTTGGGGGTATGGTTCTGTTCTGGGCAACACTCCCTGCCCATCCACGCAGCCTAGCATGGATAGGAACAGGGAGAGCATAAATAACCCCCCAAGGGTAAACTGAACAGAACCAACATTAATGACTAATGTAGCAGATATCATCAATGTTCTAAGTGATTATTTTATATATCAACATAATTCAATGGTCTGACTCGAGAAGAAATATCCAGTCCCAAGTACTGACTGGACGAGAGGAGGAGTTGGGGATGGAGGTGAGTGATTAGCTCCGGAGCGAAGCGATAGCTGCTGAATAATGACTGAAAGGACCTTATAAAGGGAATTATGATTGGCGTCGTATTCCTATAGGTAGACGTGGATCAGCTGATGCGAGCTTGACTAACGTGACTTGCCAGAACTAACGCTACGCTCCATTTCTGTCAGGACCACTATCGTCAAAGATAACTTACAATAAACATACATTTTAGGTTGGGGGTGTGGTTCTGTTCTGGGCAACACTCCCTGTCCATCCATGCAGCCTAGCATGGATAGGAGCAGGGAGAGCATAAATAACCCCCCAAAACAAACCATATGCTGAACGCCCCCCCCAACCACATGCTGACAGCAATCTAACTGAAAATGCCTTACGGAAGGAGAGTGGCGGCGAAGGGGTGCTCTTCTGCAATGAGCAGGTAAGAAGAGCAGCTTGCCCCTTTGCGAGGACAGTGGCATTGAAGGGGTGCTCTTCTTTATAAGCAGTTAAGAAGAGCAGCAAGCCCCTTACCGGAGGAGTGTAGCAACGAAGGGGTGCTCTTCTTTATAAGCAGCTAAGAAGAGCAGCAAGCCCCTTACCGGAGGAGTGTAGCAGCGAAGGGGTGCTCTTCTTTATAAGCAGCAGACCCCTTTAATGTAGTACCTGAAAGATTAAAGATGCAGAAAACCCACTAGAATTGCAGCCTAGTTTGCCAGTTTGCAGCGGGTGCTCTTCTTTAATAAGCAGCTGAGAAGAGCAGCATGCGCCTTTAATGCAGTACAGCATAAGGTCAATACTCGAAATTTAGGCAACAGGCATGTTGCCCTTATCCAGATAAACGTTTGCATTAATAACCTTAGTAGCAAAATCTACATACTGCGCGTTAAGTATCAAGCACGTTACCGATACACTAGATAGCTTTAAGCAACAGCATATCACTGACTAAAACAAAGCGTGTTGGAAATAATAGTCGGATAAGTTAATGAAACGGCATTCCCAATACTAGATGAGCCTGAAGCAGCAAGCCTATTTCATATCAG
Source organism: Sinocyclocheilus rhinocerous (assembly GCF_001515625.1). Lineage (NCBI taxonomy): Eukaryota > Metazoa > Chordata > Actinopteri > Cypriniformes > Cyprinidae > Sinocyclocheilus > Sinocyclocheilus rhinocerous. The sequence goes on along the minus strand of NW_015659563.1, from coordinate 1,405,449 downwards.
ACAGCCTTAAACAACAGATTTAAAACAAGGCTCGCTGTGGTAAGTTTAACTGGGTAATGTTACCAGCGTGTGAAAATACGACAGCATGCCTAGCAAACATGTTACTGAACAACTAGCCTTAAACAATGAGAAATATTTGACGATAGCATATTTGCCAACATAGCATTAGGCAATGAGAATGAAATAAGAAACTTAGCTTAGCTTCGTGAAGACATACAGAGATGAAAAAAGGATGAAATGGCCAGTTGTTATGTGGATGCTTTAACACTTCTTCATATCTTACTTCCGTTAAGTATCAAGCACGTTACCGATACACTAGATAGCTTTAAGCAACAGCATATCACTGACTAAAACAAAGCGTGTTGGAAATAATAGTCGGATAAGTTAATGAAACGGCATTCCCAATACTAGATGAGCCTGAAGCAGCAAGCCTATTTCATATCAGACAGCCTTAAACAACAGATTTAAAACACCGTGGTAAGTTTAACTGGGTAATGTTACCAGCGTGTCAAAATACGACAGCATGCCTAGCAAACATGTTACTGAACAACTAGCCTTAAACAATGAGAAATATTTGACGATAGCATATTTGCCAACATAGCATTAGGCAATGAGAATGAAATAAGAAACTTAGCTTAGCTTCGTGAAGACATTCAGAGATGAAAAAAGGGTGAAATGGCCAGTTGTTACGTGGATGCTTTAACGCTTCTTCATATCTTGCTTCTTCCAGCGGGGAAAGCAGATCTCGTGTTAAAGTGTTGTTGATGCACACATTAGCACAACTTCAGCGATGAATTGCGGGCAAAAAGTCTGTTAATTGTGAGAAGCAGTGCTCGCTCAGGTCACTTGCAAGTCTATCGGCTTATCAATCAATCAACGCGGCGAGTTGGCTTTCAAGTTCATGAACTTGAATCTGGTGATACTCTGTGGGAAACAAACCCTTGTCGCAAAATTCCTTATTGAACGCTTCCTATAGAGGTGGAATTCACCCTTCTGATTAGCTCCGGAGTGAAGTGATAGCTGCTAAATAATGACTAAAGGATCTTATAAAGGCAATTATGATTGGTGTTGTATTCCTATAGGTAGACGTGGATCAGCTGATGCGAGCTTGACTAGCGTGACCTGCCAGAACTAACGCTACGCTCCATTTCTGTTCCAGAATAAAAATCTCCTGATAATTTACTCGCCCCCATGTCATCCAAGATGTTCATGTCTTTCTGTCTTCAGTCGCAAAGAAATGAAGGTTTTTGAGGAAAACATTCCAGGATTTTTCTCCATATAATGGACTTCAATGGGGATCAACGGGTTGAAGGTCCAAAGTGCAGTTTCAGTGCAGCTTCAAAAGGCTCGACACGATCCCAGCCGAGGAATAAGAGTCTTATCTAGCGAAACCATTGGTCATTTTCTAAAAAAATAAAAATGTATATACTTTTTAACCAAAACCCTGTGTCCTGTCCCGTCACACTGATGGTACTCAAAAAAGTTGGCAAGGTTGGCAGGTCTGCAAATGTATTTCTCATTGTTAGTTAATGCATTAAATAAGGTTAACTAAGGAAGCTTATTGCAAAGTGTTACCAAAAAATCTTACAGACACCTTTGAACGGTATATAGATGATAATAACATTGTATTGTTTTGTATTATTCAATTAAAATGTCTAATTCCCAAATTAATTGATGAACATTGATGTTCCAATAACATATCATGGTGTTTCCACCTAAGAGAAGTCTCTCGTTATTTCCACTGGTACTCATTTTTTTCTAAATGTTATGCATTTGAGCTGAAGCTGATGTGTCAACAGAATGGAGAGCTCTCCAGTTTGTCTGTGGTGACCCCAGTGAGGGTCACATCCTTCAGACACAGGAACTATGCACCCGTAGACTGCAGCAGCCGCATGTGGACATGTTCCCGGTTTGCGGCAGGAACGGAATCTCTGCTCTGTAATTGTAGTTTGTCTAGAAAGCAACAATATTATGCGGAACAGACGTGTGGTAGTTTTACCACATTCACCACACCCAGCGAAATGCGCTTCACTTCCTGCATGCTTGAGTTCTTGCATTCTGTGCCTTTTCGTTGTGTCTCTGTTTGTTTGGCCTCACAAGTTTTACTTCATTCTATCAAATTCCCTCAAGCTCAAACGTCTATGAATAAACACTCAGGCCGTGTGCTGCACTTAAAGTCCAATCTATGTCTATATCTAGAGCACATTAAGCTAAGATGTCATCATATACTGTTTCTAAATGCGTTTCAGTCTCTTCTCATTATGGGTCACTGAGGTAAGAGATAACTACAGGAACAGTGAGGGGGCATGATAAAATGTGTTCATGTTTTTAAAACAGATGTATGTAGACTGGATGTTGAGAGTGGTGTTTGACTGTGCTGTTGGATCAGTGTTGGTTTTTAGGAGAGCTTCTGTCAACACATCACGCCTCAATGCCTACGGAATGCAAACGTTACTCTAGACTTACTGCTAGTTTCCACCTTATCACGTTCATCTTTGTATTTTTAGTTCAGTAATCTTCCAATCACTGCTGAATCCATGTCACTTTATTTGATAATGTAATTTGAGCAAGAACAAATAAATCATACTGCTTATCATGAAAGAAAGTAAAGCATTTCATTGGTAATTTGAATGGCGGTAATGATCTGGGGTGCGTTTCCCAAAAGCATCGTTAGCTAACTATGGTCGTTAGTTCCATTGAACTTCCGACCATAGTTGTTTTTGGGAAACGCACCCCTGGTCTGAAGTGCTGTTGTTACTGATTTTACTCAAATATACAGTACACTACTGTGTGTTCCTGTATTTGTTGTTGGTCGTTTTTGATGAAATTTTTTTCACAATTTCAAAAGTTTATTGAGATGGATGTGAAGTACTATACTTTGTGAGTTGTGAGAACTCAACACAACTTAATGGGAGACATATCAGAGTCCTCAAAGAGGATAAATTGTTGGTGTGCGTCTCGCTGGCGCATCTGTGACCAGGACAGCCAGTCTTCATGGCGTATCATGAGTAATGTCGGCATACCAACATGAAGTATGAACCACATCCAACAGGAGTAACAGTCGACACAGGAAGCTGCCCAAAATGGATGTATCCAAAAAAAAAGCTGCCCAACTCAATGCAGAATTAAATGCGCACCTTGACTCTCCTGTTTCCAACAAAACTGTCCATCGGGAACTCCACACAGGCTCAGTATTCATGGTCAGGGTCATTTTCTAAAAAAATAAAAATGTATATACTTTTTAACCAAAACCCTGTGTCCTGTCCCGTCACACTGATGGTACTCAAAAAAGTTGGCAAGGTTGGCAGGTCTGCAAATGTATTTCTCATTGTTAGTTAATGCATTAAATAAGGTTAACTAAGGAAGCTTATTGCAAAGTGTTACCAAAAAATCTTACAGACACCTTTGAACGGTATATAGATGATAATAACATTGTATTGTTTTGTATTATTCAATTAAAATGTCTAATTCCCAAATTAATTGATGAACATTGATGTTCCAATAACATATCATGGTGTTTCCACCTAAGAGAAGTCTCTCGTTATTTCCACTGGTACTCATTTTTTTCTAAATGTTATGCATTTGAGCTGAAGCTGATGTGTCAACAGAATGGAGAGCTCTCCAGTTTGTCTGTGGTGACCCCAGTGAGGGTCACATCCTTCAGACACAGGAACTATGCACCCGTAGACTGCAGCAGCCGCATGTGGACATGTTCCCGGTTTGCGGCAGGAACGGAATCTCTGCTCTGTAATTGTAGTTTGTCTAGAAAGCAACAATATTATGCGGAACAGACGTGTGGTAGTTTTACCACATTCACCACACCCAGCGAAATGCGCTTCACTTCCTGCATGCTTGAGTTCTTGCATTCTGTGCCTTTTCGTTGTGTCTCTGTTTGTTTGGCCTCACAAGTTTTACTTCATTCTATCAAATTCCCTCAAGCTCAAACGTCTATGAATAAACACTCAGGCCGTGTGCTGCACTTAAAGTCCAATCTATGTCTATATCTAGAGCACATTAAGCTAAGATGTCATCATATACTGTTTCTAAATGCGTTTCAGTCTCTTCTCATTATGGGTCACTGAGGTAAGAGATAACTACAGGAACAGTGAGGGGGCATGATAAAATGTGTTCATGTTTTTAAAACAGATGTATGTAGACTGGATGTTGAGAGTGGTGTTTGACTGTGCTGTTGGATCAGTGTTGGTTTTTAGGAGAGCTTCTGTCAACACATCACGCCTCAATGCCTACGGAATGCAAACGTTACTCTAGACTTACTGCTAGTTTCCACCTTATCACGTTCATCTTTGTATTTTTAGTTCAGTAATCTTCCAATCACTGCTGAATCCATGTCACTTTATTTGATAATGTAATTTGAGCAAGAACAAATAAATCATACTGCTTATCATGAAAGAAAGTAAAGCATTTCATTGGTAATTTGAATGGCGGTAATGATCTGGGGTGCGTTTCCCAAAAGCATCGTTAGCTAACTATGGTCGTTAGTTCCATTGAACTTCCGACCATAGTTGTTTTTGGGAAACGCACCCCTGGTCTGAAGTGCTGTTGTTACTGATTTTACTCAAATATACAGTACACTACTGTGTGTTCCTGTATTTGTTGTTGGTCGTTTTTGATGAAATTTTTTTCACAATTTCAAAAGTTTATTGAGATGGATGTGAAGTACTATACTTTGTGAGTTGTGAGAACTCAACACAACTTAATGGGAGACATATCAGAGTCCTCAAAGAGGATAAATTGTTGGTGTGCGTCTCGCTGGCGCATCTGTGACCAGGACAGCCAGTCTTCATGGCGTATCATGAGTAATGTCGGCATACCAACATGAAGTATGAACCACATCCAACAGGAGTAACAGTCGACACAGGAAGCTGCCAAAAGGGATGTATCCAAAAAAAAAAAAAAAAACACAGCTGCCCAACTCAATGCAGAATTAAATGCGCACCTTGACTCTCCTGTTTCCAACAAAACTGTCCATCGGGAACTCCACACAGGCTCAGTATTCATGGTCAGGCTATTATAGCCAAACCTTTGCTCACTCATGTCAGTGGCAAACATTGCTTTCAGTGGTGCCAGCAGCGCAAATCTTGGGATGTGGACAATGTGAAACAAGTGTTGCTCTCTGATGAGTCCACATTCACTGTCTTTCCCACATCCGGGAGAGTTACTGTGTGGAGAAGCCCCAAAAAGTCTTACCATCCAGACTATTTCGTGCTCTGAATGAAGCGCAGGGGTGGATCAGTGATGGTTTGGGCTCTCAATATCATGCCATTCATTACTGATCTAGATGGGGACGTCCCTGCAAAGGACTACCAAACCATTCTGGAAGACCATGTGTACCCAATGGTTCAAAAATTGTACACTGAAGGTGGTGCAGTGTATGCTGGGTGATAATGTACCAGTGCACACAGTAAGACTGATGACAGACTTTAGGGTGTTTTGGAGGAGCGATTCAGGAAATGTTTTTCTCCACTAGCATGACATAGTGACCTGGCCACTGTTCTGCCTCTGGTGGTCTAAAACAAGGTGTTTCAGTGTGTGTATACTGTATATATATATATATATGTATGTATGTGTGTGTGTGTGTGTGTGTATGTGTGCGTGTGCGTGTATAGTTTTTAATTTATATATTCCTCTAAATCATTGAATTCTGATCAGAATCATTGCCTCAGGTGTATACAATCAAGCACCTAGCCAGTCTGCATTTACAAACATTTGTGAAAAAAGGGGCATTCTGTGCCCAAGCATCAGATAGAGTGGTGTAAAGCACGGAGCAGTGGAAACCTGTTCTATGGAAGAATGAATTTCGCTTCCCTGTTTGGCACCAGACGCCAGGAGAACGTTGTAGTCAGGTTTTCTGCCTGACTACATTGTACTGTAATGTTTGGTGGACGAGGGATAATGGTATGGGGCTGTTTTTCAGGGGTTGGTATAGGCTTCTCACTTCCAGTGAAGGAAAATCTTAATGCTTCAGCATACCAAGACATTTAGGAAAATGCTATGCTTCCTCAACCCCATCGAATACCTTCTCATCCAACATTAGTGTCTGACCTCACAAATGCTCTACTGGATGAAAGTTCCCACAGAAATACTCCAAAACCTTGTGAAAAGCTATCCCAGAAGAGTGGAAGCATTATAGCTACAGAGGGGGACCAACTCCATATTAATGTCTATGTATTTAGAATGTGATGTTATTAAAGTCTCTGTTGTTGTTATGGTCAGATGTCCTATTATTTATGTCCATATAGTGTATATATGGTCAGATGTTTGGAATGAATGATTGAATGAATAAATACGTTTTTGAAATAAGTCTCTTATGCTCACCACGGCCAGATTTATTTATTAAAAAATAAAAACAGTAATATTGTGAAATATTATTACAATTTAAAATAACAGTTTTCTCTTTGAATATATTTTAAAGTGCCCCTATTATGCCATTTCCAATATTGCCTTTCATGCAGTGTGTAATGTAGCTGTATGTGAATATAAACGATCTGCAAGTTGTAAAGCCGAAAGTGCGTGATGAATAAACGTATTGTCTCCCAATAGAAAGAATCGACTCTGTACAGCCTGAATGAGTCGTTCCGTGACTGCTACACATCATGGGCACATTTGCATAATTCCCGCCTATGTTCTACATTGGCCGGCCGTGAACAACTTGACCCCGCCCATAAACACGTCATTTTACTGACGACTGCTTCTCTAATCTCGGGGAGTTCAACGTGGGATTCACAAAATGCTTGCTCTTGAAAGATGGCTCAGTACCCTGTTTATTTGGACCAGCTGGCTCCACTGAATCACAACCTATATGTATGATAAATAATAGATGTTTACATATTCTATCGAGCGTTCAAAATACTGAACTGTGGCAATGGGTGTATTGTTTCTGACACGTGCTGTATGCGGTAGACCAATCACAACAGACTGGGCCATCTGACCTATCAGAGCAGAGTAGGCTCAGGGAAAGGAGGGGTTTAGAGAGACTGAATCTTAGAACTGCTTCGAACGAATCGTTTGCGAATCGCTGGAAAATGAGGTGATATTACATGATATTACTGATAATGATATTTTTTTTTACCTTGCATGCATGTAATCCTATTGTAGAAGACTCCCAAAATAATATTTGGAACCTTAAAATGGCATAATAGGGGAACTTTAAAATTAAATTTATTCCTGTGATAGCAAAGCTTAAATGCACCTTCCTGACCGCTCTAGACACTTCTGCTGTACTGTGGGACAACCCAAATCCAACAAATTCCTTCTCTCTTCCTCTTTCGGTGGTATACATTGATATAGTCTTAGTCTGATGCTAGAATTTTATTTGTTGCACTTTTCGTGATTCCTGTCATCTGTTCTTTCATCTAAAGGTTTGGTTTGGAATTTTGGAAGGGAAAGATGATTCAGGTTCCTCATAAAATGCAGCCAGGAGTAGTGAAAGGCTGTCTAGTGATCACGCTTTAATGATTTATACAGACTATATGAAGCTGCCTCAGGGATGTGAACATGGCAGGCGGAGACTTGTCTACAAGACGTCTGATTTCAGGAAGACGTGAACACTCATTCTGTTCTTAGTAATTGTGGGATTAATAATGGAGTGTTTTAACTGGCATCGTATTCATTGGTGTGATGAGTTCAAAGATTTGTCTGTAAATTGCTGTTATTATCTTTGATATTAATATTGGAAAGATTAACATTTTGGGATAGGGTTAGAAAATGTTATGAGTTGCTTCCTGGAAAAGACCACGTTAAATCTTATGCAATTGTGATATTCATATTTCCATAGGTTGACATGGTATACTGAGTATCGAACATTTAGTTTTATTGGATATTTGGTGTGCAGTTATATTTGTAATATGTAATTTCATTTCATTTCAGAATTATGCTTGTTAGTTTAGCTGTCTGTGGAGTTAGCCAGAGCATTATTTTTTATATAATATAAACATTACTGTTTGTATTGTTTTATTGTTTATGCCATTAGTTATTTACCGGCTCCGGCCTATGGGGCGCAGTCAGGCTTAGCCGAAAAAAAATAACATGGGGCTTTGCCTTGTGACCTCACCACCTGCAAGGGGAAGATTTAGGGGAATGATGCAATATACAATGAACAGCAGGTGGAGAAGGGGTCCTGAAGACGGGACTTTTGTTGCAGAAACTAAGTTTTGGTACATGGAATGTGACCTCTCTGGTGGGGAAGGAGTAGGAGTTGGTGCAAGAGGTTGAGCGATACCAGCTAGACATAGATGGCCTCACCTACACACACAGCTCGGGCTCTGGAACCAAACACCTGGATAGGGATTGAGCTCGCTCCTTCTCTGCAGTCGACCAGGATGATCTAGAGGGCATCTAGAGGGTGTGGGAACACTCACAAGCCGACTCTGCGCCATGGTTACGAAGTTTAACTCCATAGACAAGAGGGTCATCTCTCTGTGAATTTGTGTCACAGAGGGGAAGACTCTGACTGTGTTCTGTGCTTACGTGCCAAACCACACTTCAGAGTGTCCAGCATTTTTGTAGACCCTGGGTGGGGCCCTGGAAAGGGTACCACCTAGGTACTAGGGCTGTGCGATTAATCGAAATCGTCATAAAATCACGATTTGTTGGCTAGATTTAAAACAAGGAAAAGTGCACTTTTAGATAAACAAGGCAATAATGGATGGCACTCGTGGTGGTAGTTAAACAAAGTTATATATTTATTGAGTTTAAACGTGATTGTCTATGAAAGATTGTATTACTGTACTGTGATAAAAGAGAATCACAATGCTGAAAAAGCATTTTCAGAAACAACGTTTGGATTTGAAATCAAAATAATGGATTAATGTTGTGTTTGTGGTAAACAGCCGCGGATCAGGAGCTGACTGCAAGCGCGTCCTGTGCGAAAGCAAAATGAGTCCGTGCTGCTTCTGCACCGCATACACTTACTGTATACGCACTACAGACGCTCAACATCTCTATGTGTGTGTCAAAATCGTGATTAAAATCGAAATCGCAAAATTGATCAAAGAAATCACGATAGGTTTTTTTTGTCCATATCGCACAGCCCTACTAGGTACTCTGTAGTACTACTGGGCGACTTCAAAGCTCATGTTGGTGATGACGAAGAGACCTGGAAGGGAGTGGTATTGTGTTGTTGGACTTCTGTGCTCAGAATGGATTGGCCATAACGAACTCCATGTTTCAACATAAGGTGGTTCATAGTACCAGACCACTTTAGGACAAAGGTCTATGATTGAATTTGTTGTTGTCCGAGTTGTTCAAAGCCTTTATTGTGGAATTTGAGCTGTTGCAGGAAGGTTGTTGGTGCCTGTCACTGTGGCAGACCATCAGATGGCTTAGGTGAGGAAGTATAGGCTGGTGTAGGCTGTTTAAGTCAGGATGGAAACTTTCTGACCTTGCCAGGTGATATTACCCACTTTGAGTAGGGAATTAATTTTCTCAGAAGGGTGTCTGAGCTAACCTTGAGAGACAGAGTGACCCCTTATTTACACTGCACGTGTCTGCGGCACGTAACGGCTCCGACGCGGCCACCGGAGCTGATCATGGCCACTCTAGTCAATGATTGTGTTTACACCACATCCACAGCCATATCACCCTGTTACCAAAGACTGGTTGCCCTCTGAAGCTAATCAGGGTTGAACCTGGTCAGTACCTGGATGGGAGACCTCCTGGGAAAACTAGGTTGCTGCTGGATAAGGGTGTTAGTGAGACCAGCATGGGGTGCTCACCCTGTGGTCTGTGTGGGTCCTAATGCCCCAGTATAGTGATGGGGACACTATACTGAAAAAAAGCACCGTCCTTTGGATGAGACGCTAAACCGAGACTCTCTGTGGTCATTAAAACATCACATGGCCAAATTCCCTCTACTGGCTCTTGTCAATCATGGCCTCCTAATAATCTCCATCCACTGAATTGGCTCACTCGCTCCTCTCCACCTGTAGCTGGTGTGTGGTGAGCGCACTGGTGCTGTTGTACTGTGGCTGCCGTCGCATCATCCAGGTGGATGCTGCACACTGGTGCTGGTCGAGGAGATACCCCCTCATATGATTGTAAAGTGCTTTGGGTGTACAGCAATACACAATAATGCGCTATATAAATGATTCATTCATTCATTCATACACCAGCCGCGCTACGCCACGTTTCAGAAGCGGCTCTCTGCGGCGCTTCGCTAAAGATAGGCACCTAGGCTATTTTTGATGGACGCCGCGTCCAGGCCGCACAGTAAATACAAAATTAAAAGTAAAAAAATCTTGTCAGTTTCAAAATAAACACCCTGTGCAGACTCCCAATCACATTTCACATCATTATATCCTTGCCAGCTACAAATCTTTTATCCTTGTCGTTTATAGCTGGACTTTTTAGTGTATTAACTTTGAAGTCTACAGCACAACTAGGGCTGGGGAAAAAATCGAATGCGATTTTCATACGAATCTCGTCAGTAAAGCCGCTCCTGTGATTAGTTGTAAATCTCCAGCACGTGCTTTCAGATGGAGCGGCATTTACTACACAGAGCCGTAGTTCACTGACAAGCTACACAAAATCACGTTCATAATCGCAGGCGATTCATTGCCGATAATGAACGCGATTTTGTGTACCTTGTCAGTGAACTACGGCTGTGTGTAGTAAATGCCGCTCCGTCTGAAAGCACGTGCTGGAGATTTACTACTAATCACAGGAGCGGCTTTACTGACGAGATTCGTATGAAAATCGCATTTGATTTTTTGCACAGCCCTAAGCACAACAAAGTAGGACATAACAAAAACACAACAATAAACAGAATTAAACGGGACAAAACAAACATTTAGCCAACTTAATGTTAGAACACAAAAAAAATCTAGAAAAACAACATTGGACAGGCAAATCACGTGGTCTCGTAAATCCTGTCGCTTAGCTTCTGAAATGCTCCTGGTGTGAGTTGGCACCGCATGGAGGACGGAACAAAACCTCGTCGGAGCCGTAATGCACCGCAGATGCGTGCAGTGTACATAAGGGGTGAGAAGCTCTGACATCTGGGAGAGACTCGGAATAGTGGCATCTGGTTAGGATGCCTTCCGGACACCTTCCAGTGGAGGTGTTTTAGTCATGTCCAACTGGGAAGAGACCAGGGTTGGACCTAGGACATGCTGGACTGGGAACACCTTGGGATCCCTCGGGAGCACCTGGGAGAAGTTGCCAGAGAAAAGGACATGTGGGCGGCCCTACTTAGCCTGCTGTCACTGTGACTGGGTCCCAGATAAGCAGCAGGGGAATGAATGGATGGATGGATAAAATGTTTATGGATGGATAAAACTGTTTATTTAGTTCAGTGTTTATCACAATGTTTCAAATGTTCATAGTTGAATGACTTTCTTCTGTGGAACAAAAAAAGTTTATTTCTGAAGAACATCCTGTCCATTCTCCCCCACCCCAAAATCAGATAAAGATGTTAATAATAGCACACAATTTTAGTCTGTTCCTTATAGTAGATTTTATTTATTTTTTACGTTACCCAGTACAGAACTGTGATATGAATTATGTGATGTTGTCCTGCTTTAAAACACAAACAATACAGATTTTACAGACTGGCTCCAACCCATCCTCTGCTTATGTGTCTCTCACCCACATATCTGTCTCTCTCTGGTGTTCAGTACAGGACAGATCCAGTACCAAACACGCACACAATAGTCTCTCTGTGCTGCTGTCAGTGAATTCTGCTCTGAACAAAAGTGTCTCTCACAGTCAGAGTGAATGCTCAGCCTCTGCTGTCAGGTGCGCCACAGAAAGTGACATCAGTGTCTCTTTTTAGAGGTGTTTACTAAGCAAGCGTCACTTTTATTGCTGATTGGTGGTTTGAACAAACCATACTGCTAAGTATTAAACTTAGTGTGCTACAGACATGAATGATATCTCAAATCACGTGGCTTGTTAAAGAGAGGTGGGGTGTTACTTTTCTAAGTGATTGGACTAACAATTTTTGCCTGGTAAACAATAAGATGAAAGAAGGATCAGAGCAATATTTGAAAGAAGGACCAGAGCCATGTTTAAAGACCAGAATATCATAGAGACCTGTAGAGATTGACCAGTACTGATTTTTTATTTATATATTTTTAATAAAGCAATAAGCCCCAAGAAGCCGTGGTTTACAGTGAATTTATAACCGCTAAGGGTTGTTAGGCACGACGCGAATAAATTCACTGTAAACCACGGCTTCATGGGGCTTATTGCTTTTATAAAATGGTTATTCCATATACGTAGTAAGGTTTCACAAAAACCGACCGAGCAGATAAAGTGTAATGATATTAATAAAAACAGTATTCTTCCACCAAACAATGTAGTTCCTCAGAAACAGTTGTGGTTGCAACAAAGTGGTTGCCGAGCAACACACAGACGTAAACAAAGGTGTATGTAATGTAATTTACAACAGCTTCGAACGCGGCTCAACCAATCAGAATCAAGCACCGGAACTCTCCGTTTTAGAATACAGATTACGGTATTTGATTTATGTGTCCCTGAGTTTTTTATTTGTTTTTTAATGTCAAGCTAAAACGGCATATCAAGAATTTATGTAAAACATCTCATTTGAGCATTAATGGCTGTTAAAGCTTTTTTTTACGTTAAAGTTTATCAAGTAATATGAAGTTGGTCACCAAGTTGTGGATCTGATTCTACCAAAATTAACTCCTATATCCTATCTTATATATATATATATGAGACATGCTTAAAAATCAGAAAACATAGCAGTAAAACTGATTAACGGTTGATCTCTGAAGTAAAGTCTCACACAGGGAACAATGTCAGTTTACATTTTTCACTGAAAATTATTAGGTGGTTTATATTTTTTAACACTATGTATTTCCCCGTTGAATATAATATGGTTTTTCATAGTAAATTGTATGGCCATTCATATATTTTACATACAAATGCAGACATGTATTTTGTAAAGTATTTTACTGTAAAATTATATGTAATGTCCTCTTAGATATATTCTAACTTTCATTTTTACAGATTACAGTGAATTATTACATGGTAATAGTAAAATTAAGAAATCAATAGCTAGTAGCAATTATGTATCAGATCTTATTTTTTTGTATCTTGCTGAATGTACATAGGCATCTCTCAAATTGACAAATATTTCATACTTGAAGTGTAAAATTTCTTGCTAGACGTTTTATTCTATGCAGTGAGACACCCACTAATTGCCGTCTAATTTTAAGTGACTAATTTTCGCTTTATCAACACATCAGGAGGTTCTCATTGTTATTCAGCGTGTGACTGCGCAAGTCATTTTAGTATATTTCATGTTTCTCTCTCTCTCTCTGTGTCACAGGATTCGTCCTCAGCTGGCAAAGGAAAAGATTGAAGGATGTCACATCTGTACGTTTGTGACCCCTGGCGAACCCCAGTTGGTTCTGGGAAAGGACAAAGCCTTTACATACGACTATGTGTTTGACATGGACTCGACGCAGGACACCATCTATGCCAACTGCACTGAGAAACTCATCGAAGGATGTTTTGAGGGTTATAATGCCACTATATTTGCCTACGGACAGGTTTGTGTTTCTTGAAATAAATGACTTTAAGACACTTCTGGTTATTTACGGCCCCACACGCGAGGGATTTGAATACATCCAGGATCATTTAGGATGACAGGTTGAAGGAGTTGTGCAAGCATATGTGCGAGCTCCCCTCTGACATCCATGCATTATGTTGTCTCTCTCATCTATGGCCAGTGTTGCCTGTGACCTGCATTTCATGGCCGACTTCCTCCAAACAGCATCACAGAGATTTGATATCTGTCTGTCTCTCCCTCTGGCACTGCATTAATCCTGATTTATCGACAGTCTCACTCATCCGCCAGACAGACACATCGAACCCCTGCAGAAAAACACATGTGCCTCCCTCTAGGCAGAAACTGTACTAATAAGATTGTTAAATGTGATGTCATAAATGTGTTTATTATTTAAATGCAATCATATAATTTTACATCAACAGCTATAATTGGGTTCAAATTAACTACATAATGAAGTGTCGATTAAAGAGTTGTTTTCTAACAATATACACTACCGTTCAAAAGTTTGGGGTCAGTACATTTTTATTCTTTCTTTTTTTGAAAGAAATTAAAACTTTTATTCAGCAAGGATGTGTTAAATTGATAAGAAGTGATAGCAAAGATTTATATTTTGAATAAATGCTGTTCTTTTTAACTTTTTATTCATCAAAGAATCCTGAAAATTCTTCGCAGTTTCCAAAAAAATAATTGGGAGCACAACTGTTGCCAGCATTAATAATTCTAATAATAAATCAGCATATTAGAATGATTTCTGAAGGATCACGTGACACTTTATACTGGAGTAATGGCTGATGGAAATTCAGCTTTGCATCACAGAAATAAATTATATTTTAAAGGATATTAAAATAGAAACCATTATTTTATATTGTAATAACATTTTGCAAGATTACAGTTTTTTTTTTATCAAATAAATGCAGCCTTGAGCAGAAGAGACCTCTTTAAAAAACATTACAAGTCTTACTGATCCCAAACTTTTGTATGTATGTGTATATATAGCTAGTAAAACAAAAACAATTACAAAAGCACATAACAAAATTGCTAAAAATTTAATTACACTTAAATAACAGCTAATTCATAATATTAATAAATACTAAAATAACACCTGCCTCAAAGACTGTAATATAATAGTTATGCTATATGTAAGAAATATGTACAGAATATGCGCAAAAACAGTGCAATAATAGTCATTGTTTAATTAATATTGTATGGTCTGTCCTCTCTCTCTGTGCATGTATCTTCAGCTGTATAATGAGGAGGTGTTGGATCTTTTCGACACCACACGTGATATGGAGATGAGGAAGCAGAAATCACACATTAAAATCCACGAGGACGCCAGCGGCAGCATCTACACTGTAGGCGTGACAACACGCACTGTCTCCTCAGAGCTAGAAGTGAGAGTCATCGCTTTCTTTTGCAAGATGCTGTACCCATGTATTATGCATGAAGTGTAAGTGACTGTACTGATGTGTGTGTTGTAGATGATGCAGTGTCTGCAGCTGGGCGCTCTCTCCCGCACCACTGCTAGCACTCAGATGAATGTACAGAGCTCTCGATCTCACGCCATCTTCACCATTCACATCTGCCAAGTGCGCGTTTGTGCTCCCGCTGAAAACGTAAGTACCGTCTGAAGTACAAGCTATTGGGGTCACATTCCTACAGCTGCCATATTTAGTAGAAACACACCAAAATTTGGGCTGGAGAAGATGCCATTGTTGAACAAATCATGCATGTTTTTCTCAGCCGCCAGAGCAAGACGGTGAAACAGACAATCGACTGGCCAACAGCTCGTCTGAGGTGGAGGAGTTTGAAACGCTCACAGCCAAGTTTCACTTCGTGGATCTGGCTGGATCAGAGAGACTGAAGAGGACGGGGGCCACGGGCGACCGAGCCAAAGAGGGCATCTCCATTAACTGTGGATTGGTCAGAACGAGTAATATTATTAAATTCTAACACATAATAAAATTTATATTAATCTCCTACTCTTTAGCCTAGAAAAATTTAACATAAGTGACTGAAGAGGACGGGGGCCACGGGCGACCGAGCCAAAGAGGGCATCTCCATTAACTGTGGATTGGTCAGAACGAGTAATATTATTAAATTCTAACACATAATAAAAATGTATATTAATCTCCTACTCTTTAGCCTAGAAAAATTTAACATAAGGTGAACTGAAACTGTACATGGGATTTTTTCGGCTGAATTGTTCTGGCTGTGATGCAGCTGGCATTAGGGAATGTCATCAGTGCTTTAGGAGACCGAAGCAAACGATCAACGCATGTGCCTTACCGAGACTCCAAACTCACTCGCCTTCTGCAGGACTCACTGGGAGGAAACAGGTCTGTGTGAAACTTGTTCACCCAAAACATTATTATGACATAATAAAAATTTGTTCTTGAAAGTCTCTTGCCCAAACATTGTTGATGTCAAACCTGACAAATGGTGACATATTTGAATATTTCAGGAAGATTATCATTGAACAACAACTTAAATTTCAGTCAGATTAGTCAGAGATGATTTCTGAAGACTTGAAATCTAGCACACAAATATTTAAAATCTTCTAAATTTTTTAATATGAAAAAAAAAAAACAGTAAAATTGAGTTAAAATTCTGCAAACGTTAGTAGGAAGCCCTTTTCACAGTATTTCTCATGAACGGTCTATAAATTTGGAATAACAGTGTAATAACAGGATAATAACAAAATTATAACATGATAATGACATTTTTGAGGTTATTTAATCAAAATGATAATGTCAACATTAGGAAAGCATTTTTTTACAGTGTATTGCAATGCAGCAGACTTCAACCACATCCAGACAAAACATTTATTTGGCACTGTAGCATTAGTCCGTATGAGTAAATAAGTAAAGCTGGACATTTTCTCTGGTCTCTCAGTCGAACAGTGATGATCGCCTGCACCAGCCCATCAGATCAGGACTTCATGGAGACCTTGAACACACTGAAGTACGCTAACAGAGCACGCAACATCAAGAACAAGGTGGTGGTGAACCAAGACAAGGCCAGCCAGCAGATCAGTGCACTCAGGACGGAGATCGCCCGGCTGCAGGTGGAGCTCATGGAGTACAGAACGGTGAGATTCTGCTTTCAACTAAAAGTATAGCTCTGATAGCAAGATGTTAGAACCTTATATGTATCCTCAAAATATATAGTTTAGTCATAAAAATCTAGATGCAGGCTGATGGGTCCTTTACCTGCAATCTGCTATATAACATTTACTACATGGCACAAGCTGACTGGTCTCTACTCATCTGCAGCTCTAAGCTCTAAGCTTGTCCTGCAGCGCACTTTCAGAGTTCCTCTGGAACCCTCCACCTCCCCAGCACCACCTGTCTAGATCTGCTACAGGATGTATTTACTGTATGCCTGTTGTTGCAACGGCAGCTTATCTTACATGCCTACAGCAGTGTGTCTGTGTATTTATTGGCAGTAGCAAGTCCAGCAGCAGCATACATAACAGATCTAGTAGGCCACGACCAAATACATTAAAATTGTTGTATCTATTAGCATGCTAAAACTATTCAGTTAATGAGTAATGGTTCAAGATCTGACCTACTAATACTGATTTTAGAGGTTCAATTTCAAGTATAGGTGACCCAGATACTGTAGAATTACTGAACGTGGACTTTGAGATGTATATCATACTATAATAAAATAAAAATAAGTCCCCAAAATCACAGGCAATCTGATTGTCTGGCTTCTGCATAATTCCTGGAGTCAGGACGGATGGGTTTATATCACTTCACTTGGAAACAAATTTGTTTTACGAGTTCCCACAGTACTACAATAAGCACTTCTGAAGAATGACTAGTCACAGGGGTCCAACAAAATACCCCAGCAATAGTTGGTAGTCATTTTTAACACCCAGTCTTCAAATCTTTGAGATTTTCTCTCCACTTAATGTCACTTGAAGAGCCAACTCTTGGTTGTTTTATTGTCAATGGGCCATTCACACAAAACTCATCTTTGTGTTGAGAGACATGAGAGGTAAAATGTAAAAAGGTCCATTAGGTAGTAGGGATGCACCGATATGATAAAAATATCGGTATCGGTACTTGGTATCGGCAAGTACCAAAAATAAAAGTATCGGTATCGGGCGAGTACTGGAAAAAGTGGTATCGGTGCATCCCTATTAGGTAGTGCCTACACGCTAAACGTGCTCTGGATGAAGCGTAATGCATAAAATGAAGTATGCAGGGGCCTTTATAGTATTGTTAATTGTAGTGTCAGCTACAGTATAGTGTACACAGTATAGTGTCAGCTAAGAAATGGTAAAACATTATGCAAATTTTTTTTACATCAGGCTTTACCAATTTAAGGGCTTGCAAACCCCTGGAGGTTCATGATGAAATTTCGGGGAACTTGTTAAATAGAAATGCCAATTCTGAATTAAATTTAATAAAAATGTATAAATAAATCAAAACATTTGATCTAGAACACTGTGATCATATAAAAATGAAATCAGTTTGCTGAATTTGTGAAAACGAGAAACATTATGTTAAAACCTCAAGGGTACTTCAGCTAAATTTTATAATTTTTAAATCATTTTCAAAGTTTTAAATTCCTTGTTTTATTGTTGTGATTATTTTTTTTTATTATTTTTTAATTTCTTTTAAGTAAAGCACTTTGAATTACCATTGTGTATGAAATGTGCTATATAAATAAACTTGCCTTGCCTTGCCTAAATAATTTAAGACATGGGGTTCAGCTAATAAATAATATTGTGATGCTTTTATATGAGTAGTTTGTGTGAATGTTGTATTGTATAAAGCGCTGTATAAACAAAGGTGACTTGACTTGACTGTGTTTGGTAAATCAAATAAAACGGTCTTGTGTTTCTCAGGGGAAGCGTATGGTTGGAGAGGATGGGCTGGAAAGCATCAATGACATGTTCCATGAGAACTCAATGCTGCAGATAGAGAACAATAATCTGCGCATGCGCGTGAAGGCCATGCAGGAAGCCATCGACGCTCAGGGCGCTCGGCTCACACAGCTGCTCAGCGAACAGGCCTATCAGGTGCTCTCCAGAGCAGGTACAGCACGGCAAATACGGCCAGTCAAAGACTTCGTAAGATGTCTGATAGATGTTGACAGAATAAGGATTATGTTTTCCAGGTGAAGGCAGTGAGGAGATTGGAAATATGATTCAGAATTACATCAAGGAGATTGAGGACCTGAGGTATTTTTACATTTTTGCTGACATCCTACTGTATATGAGGCTAATATGTGACCCTGGACCACAAAACCAGTCTTAAGTGTCAATTTCTCGAAATTGAGATTTATACATCATCTGGCCGAGATACAACTATTGTTTACCGAACTTTTTTTTCCTCTCTTTTCAAATCTCATATCACATCGGAAAGGCATTTATTTTCAATAAAAATTAAGGAAATAATCAAAAAGTTGAAAATAAAGTATCGGGTAGGGTTAGGGTAGGTGTAAGGAGGGCTTTATTGTCCCAATTAGGTGGCATCCATTTAATAATTTGAATTAAAATTCAATTTTACACTCAATACGTTATTACTGCATAATGTTTTATAATGTACTATAATACTGAGGTGCAGATAATTGCCACTATTTGCAATAAGTAGTATAAATAGCAGAAAATCCTGCTATTTTAACAGTGTAAATAGAATCTATCGCTATCTGCACTTAGTGTAAATAGCATCTATCGCTAAGAAAATATGCTATTTAGTGCAAATATATATCTATACTGTTTTTGGTTGTGCTTTTATACCTATTAATGTAGAACTGCTAAATAAACTTTATTTATTTATTTATGTATTTAATAAAACATGTACTCTACATTTTTTTGTGTGTGTATTTCAGAGCCAAACTTCTGGAGAGTGAAGCAGTGAATGAAAACCTGAGGAGAAACCTCAC
>NW_015659563.1:1383940-1384721 GCF_001515625.1 Sinocyclocheilus rhinocerous | reverse complement strand
GAGATACAATTATTTGAAAATCTGGAATCTGAGGGAGCTAAAAAATCTAAATATTGAGAAAATCATCTTTAAAGTTGTCCAAATGAAGTTCTTAGCAATGCATATTACTAATCAAAAATTAAGTTTTGATATATTTACGGTAGGAAATGTACAAAATATCTTCATGGAACATGATCTTTACTTAATATCCTAATGATTTTTGGCATATAAAAAAAATCGATAATTTTGACCCATACAATGTAATGTTGGCTATTGCTAAAAATATACCCCAGCGACTTGAGACTGGTTTTGTGCTGCAGGGTCACAAATTATAACGGAGTGTCTATTTACACTAGCTCCACCCACAAACGTGTGATAGGGATGGTCAACACTATAGAAGACGGCCGATAATCGTCAGCTTCAGTGGCGAAGATGGTAAAGCGCGTTCCGTAGTCTTTTTGACGCGATCAACCTAGGTTCGAATCCGCCTTTTACCGAACTTTTTTTTCCTCTCTTTTCAAATCTCATATCACATCGGAAAGGCATTTATTTTCAATAAAAATGAAGGAAATAATCAAAAAGTTGAAAATAAAGTATCGGGTAGGGTTAGGGTAGGTGTAAGGAGGGCTTTATTGTCCCAATTAGGTGGCATCCATTTAATAATTTGAATTAAAATTATAATTTACACTCAATACGTTATTACTGCATACTGTTTTATAATGTACTATAGGTGCAGATAATTGCCACTATTTGCAACAAGTAGTATACATAGAAATCCTGCTATTTTAACATAGTGTAAATA
>NW_015659563.1:1381580-1382961 GCF_001515625.1 Sinocyclocheilus rhinocerous | reverse complement strand
AAATCTCAAAACACATCGGAAAGGCATTTATATTGAATAAAAATGAAGGAAATAATCAAAAAGTTGAAAATAAAGTATCGGGTAGGGTTAGGGTAGGTGTAAGGAGGGCTTTATTGTCCCAATTAGGTGGCATCCATTTAATAATTTGAATTAAAATTCAATTTTACACTCAATACGTTATTACTGCATAATGTTTTATAATGTACTATAATACTGAGGTGCAGATAATTGCCACTATTTGCAATAAGTAGTATAAATAGCAGAAAATCCTGCTATTTTAACAGTGTAAATAGAATCTATCGCTATCTGCACTTAGTGTAAATAGCATCTATCGCTAAGAAAATATGCTATTTAGTGCAAATATATATCTATACTGTTTTTGGTTGTGCTTTTATACCTATTAATGTAGAACTGCTAAATAAACTTTATTTATTTATTTATTTATGTATTTAATAAAACATGTACTCTACATTTTTTTGTGTGTGTATTTCAGAGCCAAACTTCTGGAGAGTGAAGCAGTGAATGAAAACCTGAGGAGAAACCTCACGCGAGCGTCCAGCCGTCCTCCGTTTTACGGATCGTCTGGAAGTTTTTCTCCGGCGCTGCTGGGGCCCGACCCGAGCCGAGAGACCTCCGACATCATTGAGATCGCCAAGAAAGATCTGGAGAAACTGAAGAGGAAGGAGAAGAAGAAAAAGAAGAGGTAAAAAGAGGGTGAAAGTGATCGCAGTCTGAGGTGGTAATATTTTTTAATAATAATGAAACAATAGTACACATACTGAAAATATATGGAAAAAATGGATGATAAAGGATCACAAATACACAGATAAAGCAGCAATCGCACATCTAATGCAAAACATTTGCTCTTCAATTTGTTGAATCAGTGCTCAAAGCTTCCTGTCTTTGTGAAATTTTTTGTAAAAGTATCTTTTTTTTTTTTTTTCCCCACAACGTTTTTGTGTTGTTTTATGCAATGGAAGACTAAATCTAGTGAACTCTAGTAAACAAAAAACCCTCCAGAGATATCATATCAGCCATAATATATATATATTAAAGGGGTCATGAATTGAGAAATCAGCTCTTACTTGAGCTTTTGATATATAAGAGGTCAGCGTACTAAAAGAATATCCTGTAAGTTTCAGAACTGAAAACGTCCTTGTTTCTGAAATAAAATTATTGAGACAGACCAGGCCCAGCGAACGCCAGAAGAACATCAACGGCTAATTCTGTTGCCCCGCCCACTGATTCACGCATGACATAGTAGGGAAATAACATGAGTGGCGCTAAACCGGATCGAGCAACATGCCGTTAAAGATCGCAAAATATAGTGCAGTGCCTGGTTGTGGAAGAACACAGTCGCTGCATAACCTTCCTTCGGATT
>NW_015659563.1:1375364-1378588 GCF_001515625.1 Sinocyclocheilus rhinocerous | reverse complement strand
AAATCTCAAAACACATCGGAAAGGCATTTATATTGAATAAAAATGAAGGAAATAATCAAAAAGTTGAAAATAAAGTATCGGGTAGGGTTAGGGTAGGTGTAAGGAGGGCTTTATTGTCCCAATTAGGTGGCATCCATTTAATAATTTGAATTAAAATTCAATTTTACACTCAATACGTTATTACTGCATAATGTTTTATAATGTACTATAATACTGAGGTGCAGATAATTGCCACTATTTGCAATAAGTAGTATAAATAGCAGAAAATCCTGCTATTTTAACAGTGTAAATAGAATCTATCGCTATCTGCACTTAGTGTAAATAGCATCTATCGCTAAGAAAATATGCTATTTAGTGCAAATATATATCTATACTGTTTTTGGTTGTGCTTTTATACCTATTAATGTAGAACTGCTAAATAAACTTTATTTATTTATTTATTTATGTATTTAATAAAACATGTACTCTACATTTTTTTGTGTGTGTATTTCAGAGCCAAACTTCTGGAGAGTGAAGCAGTGAATGAAAACCTGAGGAGAAACCTCACGCGAGTGTCCAGCCGTCCGCTGTTTTACGGATCGTCTGGAACATTCTCTCCAGCGCTGCTGGGGCCCGACCCGAGCCAAGAGACTTCCGACATCATTGAGATCGCCAAGAAAGATCTGGAGAAACTGAAGAGGAAGGAGAAGAAGAAAAAGAAGAGGTAAAAAGAGGGTGAAAGTGATCGCAGTCTGAGGTGGTAATATTTTTTAATAATAATGAAACAATAGTACACATACTGAAAATATATGGAAAAAATGGATGATAAAGGATCACAAATACACAGATAAAGCAGCAATCGCACATCTAATGCAAAACATTTGCTCTTCAATTTGTTGAATCAGTGCTCAAAGCTTCCTGTCTTTGTGAAATTTTTTGTAAAAGTATCTTTTTTTTTTTTTTTCCCCACAACGTTTTTGTGTTGTTTTATGCAATGGAAGACTAAATCTAGTGAACTCTAGTAAACAAAAAACCCTCCAGAGATATCATATCAGCCATAATATATATATATTAAAGGGGTCATGAATTGAGAAATCAGCTCTTACTTGAGCTTTTGATATATAAGAGGTCAGCGTACTTAAAGAATATCCTGTAAGTTTCAGAACTGAAAACGTCCTTGTTTCTGAAATAAAAGCTTTTATTGAGACCAGGCCCAGCGAACGCCAGAAGAACATCAACGGCTAATTCTGTTGCCCCGCCCACTGATTCACGCATGACATAGTAGGGAAATAACATGAGTGGCGCTAAACCGGATCGAGCAACATGCCGTTAAAGATCGCAAAATATAGTGCAGTGCCTGGTTGTGGAAGAACACAGTCGCTGCATAACCTTCCTTCGGATTCAGATATTAGGAATGCATGATTGCTTTATTTTTAATGAAGTTTCAGCTCACGCGAGTAAAACATTGAGAGTTTGTTTACTTCATTTCACCGCGGATTATTTTGTAAACAAGACACTGGATTTGCAGAGAGACTGAGATTAAAAAGCAATGCTGTGCGTCTATATTGGATCCGACAGGAATGGCGCAGCACACTTATGTGAGTAAAACATATTTGTACTGTGTGTCACTATTGCTTTGTTAGAGATCGCTTGATATGTCCTGATTATGTGTATGTGTCTAAAGTCACAGAAGGCTCCAACTATGAAGGACGTAGCTTGTCAAACAGACACACAGAAAGGTAGTTTACGATGCAAAGCTATTATCCAATCACAGCAGTGGGCGTTTACTTCCAAGTCTTCAATGCAGCACGCATTTGAACCCAGCGTTTCTCGAGCCGGCCTCAAAACCAGAGTAGAAAATTGCCTATTATTTATTGATTTTGATGTTTTTGAATGTAAACACCATGCAAATGTCATAAGTGGACCTCAGACAACAGTATAAAATAATAAAAAAGCCAGTTCATGACCCCATTTAAGATGATGTGTCCTTATCCACATTGAACTTCTTTGTGATCAACAGCCGTCTATACTAATGTGTGCACCGTACCCTCTCTATCTGTCTCTCTGCGCTCCTCGTTTCCTCTCTTTAACCCTTCACCTCTGACCTCTGAAGACTCCAGCAGCTGCTGAGTGACAAGAGAGAGGAGGATGAGGAGGAAGAGGTGGAGGAAGACAGGTTTGTCCCTGTGTCTCTCTTTCCCTTATCTGCCCTCTATAATTACCCATAACCCCCTGTGTTTCATCTCTGCTTGCAGTCTTTAAATTCTGATTGTCTTTCAGCAGGTAGTTTCCAGCCTTGGAGAACAGCCCAGAAAATATTTATACTTCATTAATGTTCTTCGATATATACTGTACATACATACAGTATATATATATATATATATATGTATATGTATATGTTTTTCAAGTACAAGTTTCCGTAAGGTTTACTTGTAATTCTCTTACCATAAACACTGAACATTTATTTTTATGATCCATCGTCTCTCTGAAGTTGCTGCTGTACTTTGCTGAATGTAAATGACCTCTGTTATGATTGTCTAACCACTGGCACAGTGTTAATTTAGTTTAAAAAAAACGGATAGTTGCGGTCCTTGATTCTGATTGGTTGAGCCGCGTTCGAAGCTGTTGTAAATTACTCTACAAACATACACTTTGTTTACTTCTGTGTGTTGCTTGGCAACCACTTTGTTGGAACCACAACTGTTTCTGAGGAACTACATTGTTTGGTGGAAGAATACTGTTTTTATTAATATCATTACACTTTATTTGCTCTGTTTTATTCTGTGAAACCTTACTACGTATATGGAATAACCGTTTTATAAAAGCAATAAGCCCTGTGAATCCGTGGTTTACAGTGAATTTATAACAGCTAACTCTGCTTCGCGTCGTACCTAACAACGCCCCTTAGCTGTTATAAATTCACTGTAAACCACGGCTTCTTGGGGCTTATTGCTTTATTATTTATATCTTTATATTTTATTTTATATGAGCTTTATTTCAATTAGTTAAAACTGTTTTTAATAGTAAAACTATTATTAATAAATGGTTTGAGTAAACCAGAAAGGAAGTTTTGAATTGTCTGTTTTTAATGTTACCATTTAACTTCATTAACTGTTGCATCATGTGTCTGTCATAACACCATGTTATTTTTCCTTCCCTCCTAATTTAGTTTTTCTGTTTTGTTTCAGATAATCTGTGCTGCATAGTATATATATATATATATATATATATATATATATATATAA
>NW_015659563.1:1373526-1375277 GCF_001515625.1 Sinocyclocheilus rhinocerous | reverse complement strand
TGATCATAAACTCTGTGCTGTATATTATATATATATATATATATATATATATATATATATATATAAACCTTACAAAACAGATTTGAATTTCTAGTTTTGATTTTTCCTGCAGTGCCAACAAAGATGAAACACTTGACGGCGAACAGAAGATTAACGAGAGAGAGCAGTTAGAATCGACCAATCAAGAGCCAGAGATGGTATGATTGACAGGCCGCTTGCCCTATCAGAACACATTTTAAGGGTGGAGCTCATCATTCAGTCTTTGACATGAGATTGTTTCCCTCAGGAGGCCAGTGACCGTGAGGAGGGAGATGGAGAGGAAGACGAGGAGGATGTTGAGGAAGAGGAAATGGATGCAGAGGAGAGCTCTGATGAGTCTGACTCTGACCTGGATGAGAAGGGTACTGATGTTTACTGTGAAATAATAACTTTACCTTAATATGATTTAGAAAACGACTACTTTTTAGAGACTTCAACTAGTACTAAAGCTATATGATGAGAATTTTCATTAAATTCTCAATAAAACATGATTTTAATAAGCCAGATCTATTTATTTTGTTTTAATTTTATTATTAACTTTATTTTATTATTTATTTATCTTAAGTAATGAAGTGCAAGAGTTTTGCTGTTTTGTAAATATACAATAAAGCACATATATAATATACAGTACTACTTTTTTAAGCAAATTTCAATTTAAAACGAGGCCTGAAAATGGCAAAAACTGCACAAAACTCGTAGAGGAAATTCAAAATGAATGCCTTCCTGTTGCGTTTAGGATTTCGCTCCAAGAGACTTTTTTGTAGGTATTGAATTTGATGAATTTCGTACATGTACGTGAAACGTAGTTTGAGGGGCACTTCGTTGAAAGTTTATAGGTGGCGCTATTGAGCCATTTTGCCACACCCACTTCTGAAACCTATATCAGAAGTAAATTTTCGCCACTTCTGGTGTGTGCAAAGTTTCATGAGTTTGAGCATGTTTAGGCCCTCAAAAATGTGATTTATTTATTAGAAGAAGAAGAAGAATTAACGGAGCAATTCCAGCAGGGTCCTCACACTGCAGTGCTCGGGCCCTAATATGATGCCCATTTAATGCCTGTCTTTTTGTAAACATAATTTTGAAGTATTTTTATTGTTTTCGATTGATTAGAGGACTTCCAGGCAGATCTGGCCAACATCACGTGTGAGATCGCCATCAAGCAGAAGCTGATCGATGAGCTTGAGAACAGTCAGAGACGTCTGCACACGCTCAAACAACAGTATGAGCAGAAACTCATGATGCTGCAGAGCAAAATCAGAGACACGCAGCTGGAGCGAGACCGTGTGCTGCACAACATGGGTAAGGACACATATACCACCGCTACGCTATATGATGCACGGTGCTGGGGTCAATGTAATATCATCATAAAATGCCAGTAACAGCTAAGTTTAGTTTCCATATCTGCAGTACTGAACCAGTATGTTTAACCAGAAAGAAATACAGGGTAGGGTTTTATTTTTATCCTTCAGAAATAGATTGAGTTGCAAAAAGTGGGCATTACATACCAGAATGGAGCCTGGTATTTTGGGGGGAGGGATTGAAAAATAAGTGCTATAATAAGTAATAAAATAAGTAATATTCTATTTTTGTTTTGTATTGTTTTTTTTGTTTTGTTTTGTTTTTGTGTTTTGTTGTTTTATGTTTTTGTTTTGTTTTGTTGTGGTTTTTTGTTTTGTTTGGTTTTTTTTGTCGTGTTTTTGTTTTGGTTTGTT
>NW_015659563.1:1351323-1373432 GCF_001515625.1 Sinocyclocheilus rhinocerous | reverse complement strand
ATATATAAACCTTACAAAACAGATTTGAATTTCTAGTTTTGATTTTTCCTGCAGTGCCAACAAAGATGAAACACTTGACGGCGAACAGAAGATTAACGAGAGAGAGCAGTTAGAATCGACCAATCAAGAGCCAGAGATGGTATGATTGACAGGCCGCTTGCCCTATCAGAACACATTTTAAGGGTGGAGCTCATCATTCAGTCTTTGACATGAGATTGTTTCCCTCAGGAGGCCAGTGACCGTGAGGAGGGAGATGGAGAGGAAGACGAGGAGGATGTTGAGGAAGAGGAAATGGATGCAGAGGAGAGCTCTGATGAGTCTGACTCTGACCTGGATGAGAAGGGTACTGATGTTTACTGTGAAATAATAACTTTACCTTAATATGATTTAGAAAACGACTACTTTTTAGAGACTTCAACTAGTACTAAAGCTATATGATGAGAATTTTCATTAAATTCTCAATAAAACATGATTTTAATAAGCCAGATCTATTTATTTTGTTTTAATTTTATTATTAACTTTATTTTATTATTTATTTATCTTAAGTAATGAAGTGCAAGAGTTTTGCTGTTTTGTAAATATACAATAAAGCACATATATAATATACAGTACTACTTTTTTAAGCAAATTTCAATTTAAAACGAGGCCTGAAAATGGCAAAAACTGCACAAAACTCGTAGAGGAAATTCAAAATGAATGCCTTCCTGTTGCGTTTAGGATTTCGCTCCAAGAGACTTTTTTGTAGGTATTGAATTTGATGAATTTCGTACATGTACGTGAAACGTAGTGGGAGGGGCGCTTCGTTTAAATTTTATAGGTGGCGCTATCGAGCCATTTTGCCATGCTTATCAGATGTACATTTTCAACAGTTCTGATGCATGTGCAAAGTTTCATGAGTTTTCGAGCATGTTTAGGCCCTCAAAAATGTGATTTATTTATTAGAAGAAGAAGAAGAATTAACGGAGCAATTCCAGCAGGGTCCTCACACTGCAGTGCTCGGGCCCTAATATGATGCCCATTTAATGCCTGTCTTTTTGTAAACATAATTTTGAAGTATTTTTATTGTTTTCGATTGATTAGAGGACTTCCAGGCAGATCTGGCCAACATCACGTGTGAGATCGCCATCAAGCAGAAGCTGATCGATGAGCTTGAGAACAGTCAGAGACGTCTGCACACGCTCAAACAACAGTATGAGCAGAAACTCATGATGCTGCAGAGCAAAATCAGAGACACGCAGCTGGAGCGAGACCGTGTGCTGCACAACATGGGTAAGGACACATATACCACCGCTACGCTATATGATGCACGGTGCTGGGGTCAATGTAATATCATCATAAAATGCCAGTAACAGCTAAGTTTAGTTTCCATATCTGCAGTACTGAACCAGTATGTTTAACCAGAAAGAAATACAGGGTAGGGTTTTATTTTTATCCTTCAGAAATAGATTGAGTTGCAAAAAGTGGGCATTACATACCAGAATGGAGCCTGGTATTTTGGGGGGAGGGATTGAAAAATAAGTGCTATAATAAGTAATAAAATAAGTAATATTCTATTTTTGTTTTGTATTGTTTTTTTTGTTTTGTTTTGTTTTTGTGTTTTGTTGTTTTATGTTTTTGTTTTGTTTTGTTGTGGTTTTTTGTTTTGTTTGGTTTTTTTTGTTTTGTGTTTTTGTTTTGGTTTGTTGTTGTTTTTTTGTGTTGTGTTTTGTGGGGGTTTTTTTTGTTTGTTTGTTTGTTTTGTTTTGTTGTAGGCTCTGTGGAGTCATGCTCTGAGGACAAGACCAAACGGATAAAAGCAGAGTACGAGAAGAAACTCGGTGTCATGAACAAAGAGCTCCAGAAACTACAGGCGGCTCAGAAGGAACACGCTCGTCTACTGAAGAACCAGTCACAGTACGAGAAGCAACTGAAGAAACTACAGCTAGATCTGGCGGAAATGAAGAAAACCAAAGTGAGAGTCACCATGGAGACATGGCTGTGCACTGAATCACTGAAACATGCTGAATCACCATTACAACATAAAATATTTGATCACAAACTGCGCCTCCCAGTGGTCCACAGACGCAACACCCCTACTCCAACATATGCAAAAATACATTTAGAATTGCCTCCTTTTCACAAAATCTCCACTAAATTGTTTATAGATGGCTATAAAAAATAAACATTGACATAAAAATTTGAATTTATTTGTTATATATTTTATTGTGTTATAACCACACAAGTGTACAAAATTTTTTATATATATATATATATATATATTAAGTGAAATTAGGACCAAGTAATGATCGAGTACATGATATGCTAATTATTAAACTGAATTTATCAGTTATACACATTTTCTCACATAATATTTTCTGTGAAAATAACCCAAATTAAGATAATTCAAATTAAAGATTAAATGAATTGACATTAACTATGAAATTAATTGAATATTTTGCTATTTTACTATTCTTGCATGATATATGAGTAGTATTGTTGCTGTTCTAAACTTATATACTCTTGTATAGTAGCAGTAGTCCACACTCTGGTATGTCTAATTAGTTTGTATGGACTGAATCCTACAGTTAATCCAGAATTGAAATGAGCTGACTGTTGCTATGGTGACTGTTGGTAGGTGCGTCTGATGAAGCAGATGAAGGAGCAGCAGGAGAAGAGCAGGATGGCCGAATCCCGCAGGAACCGAGAAATTGCCACACTTAAAAAGGACCAACGCAAACAGGAGGTGCATGATGGGAGAATAACACTAATGCAGCATGAAAGAGCCAACTGACAGTGAAATGTGTTCAACGTGTGTTGTGCTTTTCTCTTGTACAGCATCAGCTAAAACTGCTTGAAGCTCAGAAGAGACAACAGGAACTTATTCTGCGCAGGAAGACTGAGGAGGTGAAATATTCCCCTCAGTTTTGCCTCTACTGTACCTCCAATGTGTGACTCATTGATGTTTGATGCACACAATAATATTTATCAATTTAAAATGTGTTATTAAGGTTATACATTTCATTTCTTTAAACCTGCAAATACCCTGAAAATAAAAGTCACTTGCTTTGATATTTTTGTTATGTAATGCACTTAAGCACTTCAGTGTTGTTATTGATACCCAAAACGCAAACTACTGAAAATAGTTTGGTAAATTAAATATATATATACATTAAAATAATATATAAATATTTAATGAAAACTTAAATAAAAAAAGGAAAGGAAAAAAAAGAAAAGAAAATTATAAATGTTGCCCTGGCAAGTAACTGAAATAAAAAGTCAAAGTTGAAGTATTAAAATGACTAATTATAGAAATAATAATAATAATAATAAACGAATACAAATAAATAAAAAAAACATAACAAATTTACTAGAACTTAAACTATAATTAAAACTGAAAATCAAAGCTAATTCAAAATATTGATTACTATTAGAATATTACATAAATAATACTAAAATAACACTGATGCACTTATACACTATAATACGCTTATGCCTTGGCAACTAACTGAAAAAATAAGTACTAAAAATGATCAAAAACCACATATAAATTAAAGTTAAATAGAAGTCTAAAAAACACATAAAAATGTCAAAACACAATAACAAAATTTCTAAAATGATCATATATCAAAATAAAAATATACAAATAAAAGCTAAATACTAAATAATTATCTAAATACTTTCAGATAATAAATTTGAACATTGTAAAGACTTACTACTATGCAAGTGAAAAATTACCATGTAAACACTGATACTTCAATTTGGGTATTTAGGTATATTTCATTTATTTTGATAGTCAATTAATATGTTGATTATTTTCTTAATC
The DNA here is from genome assembly GCF_001515625.1 of Sinocyclocheilus rhinocerous. Classification (NCBI taxonomy): domain Eukaryota; kingdom Metazoa; phylum Chordata; class Actinopteri; order Cypriniformes; family Cyprinidae; genus Sinocyclocheilus; species Sinocyclocheilus rhinocerous. The sequence continues at coordinate 1,369,630 of NW_015659563.1, read as the reverse complement.
TCTCAGTTCATTTTAGCAAGTTACAAAAGGCTAAATTGCGTTTTTCCAGAGTTTCCTGTAGTGATTGCTGCTGTGTCTCTCAGGTGAGTGCTCTGAGGAGACAGGTGCGACCCATGTCAGGAAAGGTCACACGAAAGGGGAATCTGCCTGAGACAAGCCAGGACCTCTCTCACAGAGCAGGTCGCACATACTCGGCCTCCGGAGCACCTAATGGAACCAGGTACATTATACAGGCTTCATGTGCGTTAATATGTGTACAGTATGTGAGCTCATTCTGCTGTGATGGACAACTGTTTGCTTTAGATTATACCATCGCAGGACGATTGGGGTGTACTCTACCCGACTGGCTCGTGGGAAATGGCAGAGTCTGGAACGCCGTGTCTCCGATATTATCATGCAGCGCATGACCATTTCCAACATGGAGACCGACATGAATCGTCTTCTAAAGGCATGAATCTACCTGTTATCATGAAAAACACCTACCTAACAATGTTAAACCTGCATTAATGCTAATGTAATTGTAAGATAACCAGTGTTGGGGAAAGTTACTTTTAAAAGTAATGCATTACAATATTGCGTTACTCCTTACAACTAATTGCATTACTTAGTTACTTTTATGGAAAGTAGTGCTGTCAAAATTAGCGCGTTAAAGGGATAGTTCACCCAAAAATGAAAATGAGCGGGTGTTGCAGTACATCAGTCCAAAAGAAGTGAAATAAAGCACATCCATCCATAATAAAAAGTGTCTCACACGGCTCCGGGGGGTGAACAAAGGCCTTCTGTGGTGAATCGATGCGTTTTTGTAAGAAAAATATCTATATTCAAAATGTAATAATCTCTTTAATCTAGCTTGTGCCAACAGTTGTACACGGAAGCAGCTCCGGGAGCATTTTTCATTTGCACAAATGCAATTTGTGATTTTTTTTAATCGATTGACAGCACTAATGGAAAGTAATGCATTATCTTACTTTTGCGTTACTTTTTGTCGCCTGGGCTGTTTTTTTAATAACGAAAAAACAAAAGTTATATTTTTGGCAACTGTAAAGGCCCTTTCACACCAAAAGTGAAATTAATAAGACTGAGGCTGAAGGAAGTGCTTCTGATTTGATTTCTCTCAACACAGGGACAGGAGAGCTGTCAGTGAATAAAGGGGAAAACAAAGTTACTTGCATTACTTATTTGAAAAAGTAACTCCGATATTCTCTTGTAAAATTAAAAGTAATGTTACTTCACTAGATACTACATAACTCGCGTTACTTGTAATGCGTTACCTCCAAAACTGGAGATAACATTTACATTCCTAAAATATAAAGGAAAATATAAGGCTATGTACAAACTTGTTTAGCTTCTCGTCGTCTGAAATCCCGTCCACAGCAACGTGAAGAGCTGACGCGCCGGCGGGATAAGATCAGCAGAAAGAGGGAGAGACTGCTGGCGGAGGAACCGGAGGTAGAAAAAGATGTTCAGTCTCTGAATGAGGAGCTGGAGTCTCTGCTGGCCAACATCGACTACATCAACGACAGCATCTCTGACTGCCAGGCCAACATCATGCAGATGGAGGAAGCCAAGGTGAGGCAACTCTCAGTCAGTTTATTAAAATGACTCTTGAAAATCTGAATCAGTTCACTGAACTTGCTCTAGTTGCTTCCGATTGACAGGGTCCCTATGCAGTGTTCACTCTGCATGTCATCAGATGTAGACACGTACGTCACGTATATTAAACTATTAGGGGTGTAATGGTTCTCGGTAAAAAATCTAACCGCACCGTTCTCCACCCACGGTTCGGCACGCACTTGCACCGCGGTTCAACTTAAATCTGACAACGCATCTGTAATATGGCTTGTTAAAAATAACAACACAGAAAACAGACAGAGATCGGCTAATGTATGTTTCTGGCGATGGATACACATTCTGGCTTCATACATTACAACAACAGCGATGAACAAAAAAAAGAAACGTGGACAAACCTGTCACTCTTTGTAAACTTTGTTCAATGCGAGTGCCGTATGCTGGAATATGAGCAGTCATTGATGCCGTCATCACCCGGGTGCTGATAACGCAGGCGAGACCTGAACAGCACATGCTGCTATCTGTTTAAGCTAAACGCATTTAAGCCTTGCCAGTTAAACATTCAAGAGCCAGAAGACGCGAATGAGAACTCACGTGCACAGTGAGAAGATCTGTGTGTGCGCTCATCTGAAGCGCCAAACCCACAGAGAGCGCGCAAATATTGAGTCTTGTGCTTGACAAATTCACACAAAAATTATGTCAACATGGCCGTCTTAGTGAGTATCCTAGAAGACATAATCGGTTGAACGTACGGTATCAGTGTACTGGATCTGTGCATTGTCTTAAAGTTTTTAATGTTAATCAAACAACAAAAGACAAGGAAATCACTCACTGCTCTTGATTGAATCTTGATTGTAACTTTAATAAGGATGAATCTTTAATTTATACAGTCAAATATGCAATGCTATTTTACATTTGATTACTTTATTCAATTTCTGTACCTAAAAACTAATGTTAGACCTACCTAAAAAAAACTGAAAAGCACTGTTTATTTTATTTGTATCTTTGCTCTATTGTATTTATTTGTGCTGTTGCTTGTAGTTAGATTATTTGTTCTTATTTTCTTTAATTTTATTTGACAGTATAGTCTTTTTTCCCTAAACATAGCACATATCAAACCGTACCGAGACCTTGACTCTAAAACCATGACACAAACCGAACATACATGATACCGTGAGCAATTTGAACTGTTACACCCCTGTAAACTATGATGACATAATATACTTCTGAAAATAAATATATATTACCATACGTTTGTGTAATAAGCATGTGGATATAATACATCCATGAGTATTATATTAATATGCTTTTATCATTAAGTGAGTATTAAATGTCATATTTGAAAGTGCTAAATTGAGTGATAATTATCTGTTGTGATGTTTAATATGAAAATAAATGTAAGTTGGTTATATTAGATGTGTCTTATGTAAGATGGAACCATCACATATTTCACAATTTTTACCCATGAACAACTGCATATACAGTAAACTAGGGCTGTGCTATATGGACAAAAAAAAATACTGTTATGATTTTTTTTTATCAATATTGCGATTTAGATTTTAATCAAAATGTTGACACACTATTTCTTTACAAGCACACTTTACATTCATAAATGCTTCATTCATAAATGCAATGTTCTGCTTGACCACATATTTTGAAGTAGTTGTTTTATGAACCCATTTTTAATTCCAATTTCAATACCACAGCAAAAACTACTAGCCTAACTAATATAAAGTTATTAACGTTATTAAAGAGAAAACATTTAATAGTAAAATAAGAACAATTAAACAAATTACAAGTAATAACACAAATAAATAGAACAGAACAAAGATACCTGGGACAGATGAAACTCAATAATAATGCCATATAATAATAATAATAATAATAATAATTAAATAAATTTAATAATAATAATAAAAATAATAATAAAACTCCTTTTCACCGCCTTTAGTACTGGAGAGATGAGCAATGACTGGTGTAAATTACCCTCTCCACTTTCTGTGAAGTCATGAATCAGTGTACCTTTATTCCCTATGCCATTAGCAGCTCCCTTCGAACTGGACATGTTCTCTCCCGATTGGAATGTATCATAATATGGCCGAATCCCCTGTTAAGTCCACTTGGCAGGACACCTATGGTCGAATCAAACGCACCTTCTATGATCTGAATCAGTTTACTGTAATGACACTGCATCAGTTCACTGAAACGGTTCTGAATCATTTCACTGACATTAAGTACCATCACTGAAATTACCCTTTGTCATGTGATCAAATTCTTGCGAATTCTTGAATTAAACTTGCGAAACAACCCAAGTACTGTACCTGGAAACAGGGTTGGCAGGTCAGCAAAACAAAACCAGCATAATTGCTAATTAAAACTAGCCCAGTCATGTTTTTTAGGTGGTCTTCCCCTTTGTTGTGAGTCCACTCCATCAAAATCGCACAACCTGCGGCGACAGTGTAAAAGAAGCCCAATTCCGCAGGAAAACCATGGGCTTGGCAACACGCAGGAAAGCGTCCACCTGAGTTGTTGTCATTCGCCACCGTCGCTTGTCAATGACGTACGACTCGTATTGACAAACCGATCTGAGAATAATGCCGCCTAAATCAAACCACTGAAGTTAGTCTAAATGGAGTTTGAATTAATTAATTGAGGACTTACTGTTCTTGTTCATATGTAGGAGGAGGGTGATGCTGTTGATGTTTCGGCTGTGATTGGTTCCTGCACTCTGGCTGAAGCTCGATTCCTACTGGACCATTTTATGTCCATGTCCATCAACAAGGTATCCAATCACAAACCTGTTACCCTGCATTGGGATCTGTGTTAAAGACTATAATGTTAAAAGATCTATTCTTAGACAGTTTCATTCATTTATTAAAACATTAACACACTTGGCATTCATACTGACTGCGCGCTTTCAGGGTCTGCAGGCGGCTCAGAAGGAATCTCAGATAAAGGTGTTGGAGGGGCGCCTCAAGCAAACTGAGATCAACAGTGCCACTCAAAACCAGCTGCTCTTCCACATGCTGAAAGAGAAGGCAGAGTTTAACCCGGAACTGGATGCGTTGTTGGGGAATGCTCTGCAAGGTAGGGAAACTCTTCCTGGGGCTTATCCATTAGCCCCTTGACCCCAGGCCCTAGGAACTACACAGAGACCCCAACTCTACTGCTCAGCCCTGCTAGCATGCCAGAATGCTCAGATTCCGCTTTTCCACTGGGGCTGGTGCCAGAGCCAGTGCCAATTCTCAAAGCGGGCTGTGCTTTTTCTCACAAAAAACCCTGGATTGTTGCCAAAATCATGATGATCAGTCATTGGAAAATGAGCCCTGGCCAAGCACTGGTACCTGCTTCTGCACCAGCCCCAGTAGCAAAGCATGATATTGAACAATTTTGCCAATCATAAGAAACCCAGGACTTTTTTGTGATTCTGCAAAAACTCACAAATGCATCTGTAGACTCTATGGCAGGGATAGCCATCCCTCCATCTGGAGGGCTTCCATCCTGCAGAGTTCAGCTCTATTCGTAGTCAAACATGCCTGAACCAGCTAATCAAGGGTCTTCAGGATTACTTGAAAATAACAAGCAGGTATGTTGCAGCAGGTTTGGAACTGAAGTCTACAGGAAGTTAGCCTTCCAAGGAGCGGTATTGGCTACCCCGGTCTAGGAGTTGCACCGACTAGTTGATTAGTTCTGCCACTAGTTGAGGTGTTGAGTCTGTGTTGACTAGTCATGGAGTTGTGTAAGCCAATAATTCTTGCAGACCACCCTGAAACGAATCAAATATTGCCCAAAAGCTGACAGAAACTATAAGTATGTGTGGTCTGTTAAGGCATCATTGCCTATTGCAGCTCTATCAGTGTTGTTTGCCTCGTGACCGGACTCGGACACATTTTCATGGTCTTCGTCTTGTTTTGTACTTGGGAGCATTTGGAATCGGTCTCGACTCAAACTCGACCCTCAATTGGTCTTGGTCTTGACTCGCACTCAACCTACTCAGGTCTCAGCCTGGACTTGGACTCAAATGAGCTGGTCTTTACTACAACACTGTGTGTTGAGTTTGTGGTCTCAGTATTAAGTCTGGTCCACATTGCAGCTTATATTGCCCAAGAACCACATTTTTAGACAGGAAGAGATTGTCTGAACCACATGTCTGACAGAGTTCGTTTTTGGATACCTTAAATCAGCGGTGTCCGAACCTGCTCCTGGATGGCCGACGACCTGCAGAGTTTAGCTAAAAACTGCTCAAACACACCTGTCTGAAAGTTTCTAGCTTTATTAGCTATTTCAGGTGTGTTTTATTAGGGTTGGAGCTAAACTCTGTAGGACATCATTACCCATGAAAGGTTGTACAGACCGAGCAAGTACTACAAATAGTCAAAGCAAACTTTGGAAAAACAAAACATCCTTGAAAGTCCTCGCTGTAGCAGCCAAGATACTTTGAAAGCTGTTTGACTGTGGACTGATACAAACCTTTACACCCCTTTACTGCCAAAAGTTACTTAGCACCCAACCAATCAGATTGGAGCTGCCCTTTCAAATTACGGGCCGTGAGTATGTTGCCTAAGACTAAATAGGTAGCCGATTACAGTGAAGTAGTAAAACAAGATTTCCGTGGTCACCTGGAAATATCAGGGAATTTTAAAATTGTGATACTCAGGTCTGGAAAATCATGAAAATGCAATGGAAATGTGTTGGTTAAAAGGAGTGGGAACTTTTGAAATATCTTTTCCATATTCACATTGTACTGTGGTTTAGCGTATATATCCATGAATCCCGTCATACCATATGACTTCATTTCTGATCTTTTACTAAGCATTGTATTAGGCCTCTCCAGTTTGTTGGTTTATATCTCTTTCGTATTTGTTACGTTTGGTTTTGTTTTCAACTGGGGGAATGTATTTTTGATTTCTTTGTTGCCTTTTTTCTGTTCCCCTGTTTGGCCGATTTGAAACAGAACTAGGTAACATGCCCTTGGGTGAGTACCAGTAGCCACACTCTCTCTGTAATGAGTGCATGGGTCTACCTCTTCCGACTAACCACAGGCTAGCGGTCCCGTCCGCAGGTGCATGAGGCTTCTGTTCATCTGTCCACACCTCCTCTACCGGTTCCTACCATATTAAAACATCAGTCCCCAGCTAGCAACATGCTACTTATTAGCATTAGCATACATCACAGTCCGGCAGCAGGAAAACAAGTAACTCTTCCAGACCATGTACGACTAATTTTTTCCCCCTCCTTTTTGAACGATTTACCATTTGTGTTCCCTCATTCCTCTTCTCCACAACTTTTTTTGCACTAACTTTGATGGTAGCCTCTTTCTGGTCACAGCTGATATCAGAAACCGGTTTGGATCAGCGTTTCACAGCAACTAAAGAAACTAGCATGGTAGCGCTGTGCTTAATTTATCCTCATTTGCTTTTGTTTTTTTACTACCACACTCTCGAAAGCCTCTTTAAAACATCGCAGATAACAGTGGCGGTGTGATTTTGCCTCAATTCAACTATTTTGCAAGTCCTTCCAAGAAATTCTTCTGGTGTAAATTATATATACACTCTCTTATTTCTTTTTTCTCATTAGAAAATGGAGATGATAGTAGTAGTGACGAGTCGACCCCAAGTCCTGCAGTGGAAGGAAAGTATGTTTATCTGCTAATGACAAATATATTTGTTTTCATTACTGTACCTTCAATGAATGATTGAATATATTATCCCACAATTCAGCACCCTGGCCTCAGACCTCATGAAGTTATGTGGCGAGACTAAATCTAGGACTAAGGTATGGGACAAATTACTTTAATTTTACCTTACGCAAAGCTTGGTAAGCAAGAGACTTTAGGTGCAAACCATTCAAAGGGTGATCCATGAGCTAGGATCAATGTCACCTTAATCGAGACACCTAATCTCAGTTGGACTGAACCTAATAAGTAACTTTGGATGAAAGCTTTGCTAAATGACAACTGATTCCTTGCATATACTGTTCCTTACTTAACTAAGCATGTCTGTTTGTTTTTCAATAATTGCAAAGGCCCGAAGAAGGACCACTACTCAGATGGAGTTACTCTATGTAAACAACTGTGATTCTGGCCCGGACACACCAACAAGAGACTTCTCTGTCCCTCTACACCCAATGGCTGAGACATCCGAGGTATCTGGAGACCTGGAGTCGGCTGGAAATACAGTCAGGGATCGGGACTACATGCTCCCTCCTGCAGGCTTGTCCTCTAGAATGGGTACCATGTAAGTATGTAGTAATCTCAAACCTTGCTAACTAAAAGCTTAACGCTTACTCACTGCTCCACCTCACATCATGCATGAACTAACTACTCCTGTTTTATGTTTACTTTACAATGTTGTGCCTTGTTAGGACTGGTCTCATCTGGTCACTTCCAGTTTACAGTAATTGACAGTTCAGACAACATCAAAGATGGGCTTCTCTAATATAGGATGTTGCTTTCATTCACTTGACTTTTATTCCTGTTCCACGTGTTCTGAGTGGCTAACAACACTAAACAACAAAACTATGTTTGGTACTGATGAACTTATGATAATCAAGAGTCATATTTGTCCACATAATCTATTTGTCAAAAAAAAATTTATAATTTGGACCAAACTATATTATTATAATAACTTTTATTTCTCTTGAAACTTGGATTACCGAAAACTAGATAACAAAAGCATAGTAGGCCATGGGGACTACTTATCCAGCGGGAAGTGCTGTACACTTCTGGCAACCATTTTTGTCAGTCTGTTTACCACAAATTCAGATCAAATAAACGGTTACAAGGGAGTGTGGTCAAGAATAACAATAAACAAGAATAAATATCTATTTGACAGTAGTTGTGAGTATTTTCAAAATATCTGTCAGTAGTTGAGTATTTTCAAAATATCTGTTTGTCAGTAGTTGTGAGTATTTTCAAAATATCTGTCAGTAGTTGAGTATTTTCAAAATATCTGTTTGTCAGTAGTTGTGAGTATTTTCAAAATATCTGTCAGTAGTTGAGTATTTTCAAAATATCTGTTTGTCAGTAGTTGTGAGTATTTTCAAAATATCTGTCAGTAGTTGAGTATTTTCAAAATATCTGTTTGTCAGTAGTTGTGAGTATTTTCAAAATATCTGTTTGTCAGTAGTAGTGAGTATTTTCAAAATATCTGTTTGTCAGTAGTTGTGAGTATTTTCAAAGTATGTCAGTAGTTGTGAGTATTTTCAAATTATCTGTCAGTAGTTGAGCATTTTCAAAATATCTGTTTGCCAGTAGTTGTATTTTCAAAATATCTGTTTGTCAGTAGTTGTGAGGATTTTCAAAATATCTGTTTGGCAGTAGTTGCAGATGTTTGTCAAATAACTATTTGCCAGTAGTACCAGACATTTTTGAGATACCGTTTGCTAGTAGTGTCAGATATTTCAGAGAGTCACCCCACAATTGTTTGCCAGTAGGTTTGCATTGTTGCCAAGGGTTTGTTGCAAGTAACACTGAAGTACTGCAAACATTTTTGCGGTAGTAACTGTGAAACCCACCTCTTGGGTTTAATCAGCATTTTCAGTTTTAAAGAACAGGCAACGTTCAGTTGTTTCTGTCTTCTATTATGCATGCTGCCCATCTTATTTTTGTGTATTTTTTTTTCAGTACTTGTGTTTTATTTTATGTTTCTGTCTTTCACATTGCAAATGGATCTTAAAGTAGCAGTTCTGGCAACAGACTTCCAGCAGGTGGGCAAAAGAGAGTACCGGAACCATCCCCTCTGTTTCGCAGGAAGACTTATGACAAGGGACAAGCCCTGACTGACAAGGCCAAAGCCAAAGAAATCACACAGTAAGAGCTAGCACCCCCCAGTGGCAGAAAGTTACTACTGCAGTTTTTGGAGGTTTTTAGTCTCTGCCTGTTTGTGATGGTTTTTAGGAAAACGAAGCGTTTGAGAGAGGCGGGGCATAGAGGACCTACAATAATGTACAGTATTTGAAAAATAATGTGTTTTTTGAACATTAAAGCATGTCAACATATTCTGTTACACCAAATACACAAAATAATGATCTTTAAAAAAGCATCATATGACCCCTTTAAAAGGAATACTGCAAACAGGATATGTATATCGAAAGTTTGGCATATATGATAAAAAAAAAAAACAGTTTTTGAAAAAGCTTGTTCCTTGACTTTTACCCTAACATATCAAATAATAACCACTTTACATTGGCTGCAATAATCACACCATTATTAAGAATGAGAATGAGAATCACATACTGTGTAATACTCAGAAGGGGGTCGAAATTCCAATTTAGACAAGTGATTGTTTTCAGTAATCCAGAAAATGGCATTTACATGGCATTTTCTAATTCAGGGTGTTGTCAATAGTTGTGTTATTAGCAGTCCACGTAAAAAGTGGCCACAAAATGCTAAATTGGCTTGGCTTTGAAAGTAGAGAAGTCATTGATTTTGCCCTGCAGAACTTGTTGGATGGGAGTCAATAAACGGTAGTCTAGAACGAATAACTGTCCTTTCAGGATTTCAAAATTAAATGTCTCTAAGGGGGTGTGACCAGGCCAACGTGTTTTCCAACACAGGACTGCAAGACCTGGATTGACCTGGAGAGTAATATACCAATTCAGTTCTAATATTTATTTTCTCTATAGAGTTTACATAACACAATGTAAACTAAGGTCAAGAGAAGTTTTTGCCTTACAGATGCTGACTACTCTGATTATTTGCATCTAAAGTTTTTTTTGGTTTTTAATTTGCACTGAATTTAGACATTTCTCATATGTTAATTGAATAACAGATTCCTCTGTGTGTGTGTGTGTGTGTGTGTGTGTTTGTGAATATGAATGTGCATGTGCATGTATTTAAAGTGTTTTCAGTGGTTATGGGAGGAGCCTAGAGTCAGTCCTGCCCCGTGGGCGGGGCCCAGCATTATATCTCCAAGCAAGTGTCAAGACAGTATCAGTAAATCATAGTCCAAAGGGGGCAAAGTTAACGTCATCATCTGTTAATGTGTAAAATTTAGGAATGTGTATTTAAACAAAAATATGACTAAATTTGAGTGTTTGGGTTTATGTTTAAACTTTGATGTGCTTCAGTCTTTCCCTGTTCTTTTCTGAAACACAAGTGATTTGACAAGCCTCTCCACTCCAATTACATTTTTGAATCATTTTTGTCTTTTGTTTATCTATTTAGTTTTGCATCATACATGTTTATTTCACTGCATGTGGATGAATTTCTTGACAGGCACGCATGCCCTATCATACTTTCATAAACTGTTTTGGAAAAATCGTACAGTGCCATAAAAAAATGATTCGCCGCCTTCATGATATTCTGTTTTATTACCTATTTTGAGAACTAAATGTCAAACTTTGACAGGACACTTCTGGAACATCTGGGGTCTTTTTCAAAACTATGCTTTGTTTTGTCCGGTTTCCTTTGTCTAACACAAAATTTGGTTATATGAAATATGGAGGTAAATATGCAGTTAAAGAGGGAATCAGGAAGGGGGAAAGTATTTTTATGGCACTGTTTGCTGCAATGTGTGGATAGAGGACAATGTCTCTATACACAAGTCTTAATGGAGGAGTTTACTGATTGTTGATTTTTTGACGTGCATCAGAGGTATGATCAACCCTGTTCCTGTATCGAAGAGCAGTCGTGGCAGTTCTCTGCAGTGTGTTCATATAGCCGAGGGTCACAGTAAAGCTGTACTGTGTGTCGACTCCACAGATGACCTCCTCTTCACCGGGTCAAAAGGTCAGAACACCATTCAACATTCATTATATAGTTTATGCTAGTATGATTTTGTTGTGCTCACCCAACCAGGTTGCTTTACAATACTATAACAAGTGAACACAACAGCAGACAAAGAGACAATACAGATACCATAGATAACATACATGATATGAAAACAGTTCATGAGGTTAGGGATCAGAGAAACATGTAATGAAACTAAATGTGTAAAGGGGGCTTTTGCAGTTATGTAATGTTGAGAGGTCATGGATGTTTTGGGGAATGGAATTCCAGAGTGTGGGGGCAGAGATACAGAAGGCCCTTCTACCAAACGATGCTAGTTTGTGTCGTGGGACCAACAACAGACCAGAATCAGAGGACCTAAGAATGCATAATGGGATGTACATATGAATGAGATCAGAAATATATGGGAGGACAAGACCATGGAGGGCCCTGAATGTCATGACATGAAGAATCTTGTATTGAATATGGAAGAGAACGGGGAGGAAATGTAGTCTGCGTAGAATAGGAGTAATGTGGGAAGATTTATTGGTGTATGTGAGAACCCTAGCTGTGGATTCTGAATGAATGAATTATTTATTTATTTATTTATTTAATATACTTATTTATGTAATGTATTGTTCTTGTAAATCTATACAATGTATTACGGTAGTTTGCTTGTACATGGAGTGCTAGTTGGCACAAGAATGCAACATAACAGAGAGCGTAAACGAGCAGCATGTTGCAGTAAAAAAGGCTCCGCAGTAAAATGTTATTTTTGTCGTTCCTTTTAACTTAATAGTGGTGACGAGGAGGTTTTGGAATCCTCAATGATTAAAAAGAAATGTAACAGAAAATTGTGTGTAGGAGAAGAAAGAGTACTAATCGCTAGTCAAACAAATGTCCACGGTGGCAGTCAGAGTCACATGCTGAGCTCGTGTGAGTACGGTGACACCTACAGGTCAGAATGCGAACCACAGCAGCCATGGAGGTAACAGCTGATCTGTGACATTTAGTGCGGAAATTTTTTTTTACAAAAAAAAAGACGAAATAAATTACAAAGAAATTTTTTTAAAAAAGGAAAAGAAAAATGGCCACAATAGGATGGGTGCAAGTACTAAAGAGGATTTTGACACCTATTTGGATAGATTTAAGCGATGGATTGCAGCAAATAAAATTGATAGTGGAAAAAAAGAAGATGTGTTCCTGAATGTTTTAGGATCTGTGGATTATGGCCTCTTAAAAAAAAGTCTAGTTGAGCCAGTTAAAGTAGCAAAGTAATTGACTTAACTGGGGGCAGTCGTGGCCTAATGACTAGAGAGTTGGACTTGTAAGCCAAAGGTTGCAGGTTCGAGTCTCAGGTCCAGCAGGAATTGTCGAGGGGGGGAGTGAATGAGCAGCGCTCTCTTCCACCCTCAGTACCAGACTGAGGTGAGACCCTTGAGCAAGGCACCGAACCCCCAACTGCTCCCCGGGTGCCGCAGCACATGGCTGCCCACTGCTCCAGGTGTGTGTTCACTGTGTGTGTGTGTTCACTACTAGGCCTGTCATGATAACAACTTTTTGTTGTGTGATATATTGCCCCAGAAATAATTGCGATAAGCGATATTATTGTCATTTTAAAGACCATTTTATGCCACTGAATATATAATCATAATATAACAGCATAATAATGCAAGAAGGCCTACACCTTTCCAAATGACAACAAACTTTTAATTTGTAAGAATATTTAGATCATGGAAATTAAGTATCAAAATATTAGATACCCTAAAAAAACTGAATAAATAGTAAATAAACATTTTCTAACAAAAAGTGCAAAGTAACAAGTAGGGAAAAAAAGAAAAAGAACTTGTATGGAAATTTTTCCATCAACAGATTTTTCCCTGACCTTTTCTCTGTAAATTAAGGGTGCACAAACTATTGCTGAAAAACACAATCCCTACTTAGCAGATATGTCCGTATGCACAAAGGTACAGATCCCTAAACAAGACCATATCTGCAGAAACTTTTTTTGTATTTTTTAAATTTGAACTAGCACCTCATGACTACACCACATTATGTACGAGAAGCTGCAAAAGACACAGGCGCAAGTGGAATGTACAAAACATGGTGACATTAATTTTTAAGGAAATATAATGGGCGATATATTGCGTCACCAAAAATTATTGAGGTCATGTACATATATTGTGCGTTAAGACGATATATTGATTATTGCAACAGGCCTATTCACTACTGTGAATTCTATTCACAAATTCCGAGTATCGGTCACCATACTTGGCTACACGTCACTTCACACACAATCACAATTTAATCACAATTTTAACATACCAGGAAATGACTCAGACCCTTTCTGATCATTTTAAGCTCAAGCCAGTTCTGATTGCAGAATGCTTCAGATTTTACCAACACAACCAAAGTCCTGAAGAAACTATATCTGGCTACATTCTGGCTTTGAAACGTCTGGCAAGTTCATGTGAATTTGGAACATTTCTAGATGATGCTCTCAGGGACACATCTGTCTGTGGACTTGCAGGAGAAGGTTACTGTCAGAAAAGGATCTTACTTTTAAGAAAGCCTGTGATATTGCGCTCACAATATAATTAGCACACAAGGACACTAAGGAGCTGGGTGCTCCGACAACCATAAAGGACACAATTGTGCATAAGGTGCAGAATGCCTGTGGAGCCAAAGAGAAATACAGAGGACATGGACGTTCTCAGTGCAATACAGTACCAAGAAAGGGGCCCAGCAGCAACCTTCTAACAAGCATAAAAGCAGTTGTTACAGTTGTGGTGGAAGCAACCACCATCCCACAGAATGCCGTTACCAAAATGAGAAATGCCACAACTGTGGAAAAATTGGACACTTACAGCGTGCATGCAGGAGTCACAGAACACGGCGTTCAGCAAAAGCCCAGTGCGTGTCAGGCAATACATCAGAAACACAGTGTGCAGTGGATGATGAACTGTTTGATTTATTCACTATTTACTCTGGTCATGACAAGGCGGATGGCATTTACATTGATCTTCAGCTAAATGGCAAAACGGTTAGCATGCAACTAGACACAGAAGCCTCTTTGTCTTTGATATCAGAGTACATTTCTAATGACAAATTGAAGGACTTTAGGTTGCATCCAACCTCCATTCATCTGGTCTCATACACTGGGGACCAAATCCCTGTATTGGGCGAGCTTAAGGTTCCAGTCACCTATGAGGGACAACAGTGGTCACTTCCATTGGTTGTGGTCAAAGGAGGCAAACCTCCATTGCTAAACTGGAAGGAGATTTTCAGCTTAAGTGTCGCCGGTGAGCGTCACTTCACTCTCTGATGTCCTTGAAAAACACAGAGTACTCTTTGGAGATGGGTACAGCAAAATCACTGACTTTAAAGCTAAAGTGAGGGTGCAAGAAGGATCCCACACTATCTTTAACAAACCGAGGCCTGGTCCGTATGCCCTTAAAGAAGCAGTAGAAAAGTAGCTTGATCGCCAGGAGAGGAATGGAATTATCCCTCAGGTCAGAAGGAGCGATTGGGCGGCGCCCATAGTAGTTGTGGCCAAGGCGATTATAAAGTCACAGTGAACAAATGCATTCTCGCAGAGGAATATCCACTACCGAATGTGGAGGATCTTTTAGCCACTTTGGCTGGGGGAAAAGTCTTTAGTAAGATTGATCTGCATATCACCAGCTGGAGTTGGATGCTGAATCCAAGCAGTACCTTACCATAAACACACACAAAGGACTGTTTAGGTACCATCACCTTGCTTATGGAATTTCCACCGCACCTGCAATTTTCCAACACACAATGGACCAGATCCTTCCAACATGTAGTGTGTTTTATGGACAATATTCTGGTCTCTGCTTCATCTTCTGGGGAACATCTGATAGTACTAGACAAAGTGCTGTCACAATTTCAGCAACATGAAGTAAAGGTGAAGAAAACAAAATGTGTATTCCTCTGTAAGTCTGTGGAATTCTTGGGATTCAAGATTGATGAAAAGGGCTGCATCCAACAGAGAGCAAGGTGGAAGCGATTGTGAAGGCCCCTGCTCCTAATAATATCTCAGAACTACGAACTTTTCTCTGATTTCTGAACTACTACGAAAAGTTTGTGCCAAATCTTTCCATGCTGTTGGCCAATGTAAAGTGCCAGTGGTCTCCACAGTGTGCCCAAGCTTTTGATGCCTGTAAACAGCTACTGTCGTCAAGTAAGTGGTTAGCCCACTATGATCCCAAAAAAACCACTTGCCTGCGACGCTTCAGCGATTATCTCACATGTGCTGCCTACAGGGAGGAACACCCCATTGCATTTGCATTGAGGACTCTAACAGCAAGTGAGAAAAACTATGCACAGATTGAAAAAGAGGACCTCAGCATAGTCTTTGGAGTGAAAATGTTTCACAAGTATCTGTATGGATGCAAGTTCCACCTGCTAACTGATCATAAACCTCTGCTTGCTATCCTAGGTCCCAAGTCTGCCATTCCTACACTTGCTGCTCTATGCATGCAACGTTGGGCATTGACTTTGTTGGCCTATGATTATGACATTGAGTACAGACGTTCTTCTGATCATGCAAACACGTTGTCTAGATTACCATGTGACTCAGCCTCTACAGGGAGGGAAGAGGAGACTGTGTTTCAGGTTTCACACCTAGACAAATTGCCAGTCTGTGCAAAGGACATTGCCACTGAAACTAGGAGAAATCCCTTGCTATCAAAAGTGCTGGACCTAACTTTGTCAGGATGGCCCAGTCATGTCACAGATGAACACTTGAAACATTTTCATGTCAGGAAAGACCAGCTTTAAACAGACCAGTGCTGTATCCTGTGGGGTTCGAGAGTGATCATTCCTCCAAACTATAGGGAAAGGCTGTTGTCTGAGCTGCATGAGGGTCATCCCAGTATAGTAAGAATGAAAGTATTTACAAGAGTATACCTCTGGTGGCCGGGGCTCGACCAAGACATCTAGAACTTAGTAAGTAAGTGCACTCCATGCGAGCTGGGTTGAAATCAACCCCCTAGCGCTCCCCTGCATCCATGGTCCTGGGCAACAACACCCTGGGAGCGCATTCACATAGATTATGCAGAGATTGACAAACAACACTTTCTACTGACTGTGGATGCCCACTCAAAATGGGTGGAAATCTTCCCCACTCACCTGACCAACTTAGAAAAGACCATAAACATCTTGCACCATCTCTGGGCTTCGTATGGATTCCCAAAAGAGTTGGTGTCAGACAATGACCCACCATTCACTTCCAGGGAGTTGGAGGAGTTCCTAAGAAAAAAACGGTGTGCATTATGTTCTGTCTCTTCCGTATAATTTAGCCACAAACGGTCAAGCCAAGCGGGTGGTACAAATCTTCAATAAGGCATGGTAAAGGTTAAGAGACCAGTCTCTTGCACCTCATCTGTGCCGGGCGTGTTTTCATACACTAACAGAACGTACACCTGCTGAACTGTTCTTGAAAAGATGGCCTCGAATCCGTCTCACACTGCTAAAGCCAGATACATCTGCTGTGGTTGTCAAACACCAAGTGTAGCAAAAAAGAGGTCATGACACACCTTCTAGGAAACTCAGATCATTTGAGGTTGGCCAGTAAGTGATTGTGCGGAACAGTCAACACTCAAATTGTGCCTGGGCTCCAGGAGTGATTTTGTTCAAACTTGGACCTCTCACGTACCAAGTTTAAGTCGGAGAACGTCGTGTGAAGGTACATGTGGACCATTTGCTGCCATCTAATATACAGGACCGAACGGCTGCTATGGACAGTATCATGGCTGATGATTTTGCTCCTTAGGTGTGTGACGAGGGCAATGCCAGTGTTACCCGGCCTCATGTTCCAGTGGATACAGGGACAGTTCCCAGTCCTGAAAGGAGATATCCACTTCACCAGAGGAAAGCACCTAACAGATTAAATCTGTAGTTATGGACTGATTAGTGGTGCTAAAAAGGCAAATTTAGTTATATCATGAAGTTCTAACTCATGTGTGTTCAAAGTTTGTTATGTGAGACACAACTGTACTCACATTGTTGCATAAAGTCTACTGGGGAGGAAATGTAATGTATTGTTCATGTAAATCTAATACAGTGTATTACGGTAGTTTGCTTGCATATAGAGCGCTAGTTGGCACAAGAATGCAATGTAACAGGGCGCCAGCAAGCAGCATGTTGCAGTAAAAAAGGCTCTGCAGTAAAGGGTTGTCTGTGTCGTTCCATTGAACTTAACAATGTATTGTTGTGTTGGATAAGCCATAGAAGAGAGAATTGCAGTAGTCGAACCAGCACTCCAAAAATGTTAACACTCAGCACAGAAACAAGATGCAAATTGAGGAGGACCAACCCTAACGCTTGCACCTTGTGACACAGGGGCAGTACTGGACTTAGCCTGGCGGATAGAGATGTAATGCTGACGGTAAGAGAGGTAGGAAGTGAATCAGGATAGGGTAGTTCCAGAGCTACCAAGAGCAGAGAGTTATGAAATGGGAATACTGTGAGATTAACCCTTTCAGTTCCTGATTTTTTTAGTACTTATTCGTAAAAATAACTGGTCTAACAAGTTTTTATAAGCTGGCCCTGTTTCCTCTTTCAGACCGGACTTGTAAGGTGTGGAACCTGGTCACAGGACAGGAGATCATGTCTCTAGGCGGCCACCCCAACAACGTGGTATCTGTGCGTTACAGCTCCAGTCTGGTGTTCACAGTCTCCACCTCCTACATCAAAGTCTGGGATATCCGTGACTCTGCAAAGTGCATCCGGACACTCACGTGAGTTCCTGTCCAACCTAACGTGCATATAGAATAACAATACCACATAATATGTTTTCGGACACTTAAGGGGGTCATCCGATGCCCATTTTCCACAAGTTGATATGATTCTTTAGGGTCTTAATGAAAAGTCTGTAACATAGTTTGGTTAAAATTTCACAATGGTAGTGTAAAAAACACCCCTTTTACCCTGTCAAAAACAGCTCTTTTCAGAGCAAGCCATTTTGTAGCATTTTCCTTTAAATGTTAATGAGCTATGCTGACC
>NW_015659563.1:1345918-1350035 GCF_001515625.1 Sinocyclocheilus rhinocerous | reverse complement strand
CACAATGGTAGTGTAAAAACCCCCCCTTTTCCCCTGTAAAAAACAGCTCTTTTCAGAGCAAGCCATTTTGTAGCATTTTCCTTTAAATGTTAATGAGCTCTGCTGACCCCGCCCCTCTCTTCCGAGCTGCTGTCAGAGAGAGCCACATTCATCGTGAAACTAGCAAATTAGCACATTATTAGGAAAGGCAATTTGCAAAGATTCATTAAAAAACCTTATACTCACTTCTTCTGTAGGTGAAGCTGGATCATGAATGATTTGCGCGAACATAAACGCATTTATGTAGATCAGGGGCGCATTCCCTTTAGAAACAAACGTAATCCACTGCGTCTTCAGCGGCTCAGATGTCGGGTAAGACACCAGTCCAGTCTGTGCTGAAACGTTACTGTCAATCAAACTATCGTGGGAGGGCCCTGTCTGTGTGACGTCACACAGACAGGCATCTGAGATCGGCTCGATTTGAGAAAGGGGTAAAGATTTTAGTAGATTAAAAAAAAAACACTGGGTGGATTTTTATCATTATAGGGTGATTGTGTACACACACTGCCAACACACATTTCAGTTCAAACAACTTGCAAAAGTGCATGTAGCATCGGATGACCCCTTTAATTGCATGTTAATTGCAATTAAATGAAAACATTTTGTAGTTTTAATTTATTTTAAATGCAATTAGCTGAACTTTAGAGTGCTTTTTTGACCCACTTAAGTAGGAATTAACTTAAGTACATCTTTATATGTACTTCATACTTTATATAATCAGGTACTTTGCATGAGCTTTAGTATGTTAGTCAAAAAATCTTTTTCGGCCGAAACCACAATTTCCGGTTACCGATATTTTGGTGCACCGCTACAGTTAAGCATGCTTCTTTTTCACTAGGATTGTGCCATTGTGATTTTACTATTAAAGACATTAAATCTTATTAAAGCTTTACTAGATTTTATGTCATTTGGAATTTGAGAACATACTATTTTGTCCAACTTCTTCCTTTGGGTCTTCCCCAAATTGGTTCAGATGATCCTGAGACCATGTTCATAAAAACGTATTAAAAGCTTTTTGATTCCAGTCTGGACACTCCTGTATTTAAGTAACTGTAAATGTATTAATTAAACGATCAAAATGGCCATTTAGTGTCCTGGTATTTAGATTTTCTCACTCTGTGATTGTGTGTTTCTACGTTCAGATCGTCGGGTCTGGTGAACACTGGTGACACATGTGCAGCCAGTACAAACCGCACCGTGACCATCCCAGCCAGCGAGAACCAGGTCAACCAGATCTTTCTGAACCCATCCGGCACTGTTCTTTATGCTGCCGCAGGCAACTCTGTTCGTGTGTGGGACCTGAAACGGTATGCGTTCAACCCAGCATCCTTTACTTCACCCCCTCTGGAGAGCTATAAATAATTTGCTACATCATATATCTAATTCTTTCACTGTTTTCCATGTCTTTTTGTCAGATTTGTGTGTACAGGGAAACTGATGGGTCATCTGGGTCCGGTCATGTGCTTGACTGTTGATCAGACTGGAAATGGACAGGATCTAGTTATCACTGGCTCTAAGGATCACTACATCAAGGTTTTTATATCTATATCTATATATTTTATATCAGTGGTCATTTCAAAGTCGTTAGCTAGCACTTTCGAGTAGGTACAAAATAGTGCCTGAAATTCATCCTTCAGTAAATTGTATGTATCATTCTCAGGAAGTCAAGCTATGAACTCTTTTATTATTTGTTTTAATTTATTTTCTATGAGGTTATTAATATTTTCAACCCTGGAATCAGAAATCCTGATATGTCTAAGTATAGTTTAAAACTTTTATTTGTTAGATTTTGTTATATTCTAACTATAAACATGGAATGCACATCAAAATAAAATATACATGTAATTAAATTAGGCAAAAAAATTATAATAATTAAAAGCATATTAGAATGACTATGCTTGTGAAAAAGAAGTGTGCTCAATTGTATTGAATGGGCACTTGTGGTGTACTTAAAATCTTAAAAGTATTTAAAAAAAACTGCACTTGCAGATTAGTTAGATTATATTGATTAATACTACTTAAGTGCACTTAAAGAGAGGCACTTTCATGAATACAGTATGTTTCTTAACACACTTAAGTACTTTTAAAAAGTGCACTTTGTAATAATGTTAAATTAAAAGTTTTACTTTACATTTTAAATCGTTATCTTTAATAATCTATTGTCATGCTTGAAATAGTACACTTATTTTGATGTTGACTAACATACTAAAGTTTATGTAAAGTACTTGATTATAATCTTAACTGTAGTGTGTTATATGATGTTACATTTAAAATAAATAAAGACTAGCTAATTACATTTAATATAAATTTAATCTATAATACATTTTCAGTTAACATGCAATCAAGTGTCCGGAAATGTTACATTCTGTTCACACTTAAGTATATTCTTTTAAAGTTCACACTTAAGTATATTCGTTTAAAGTTCACACTTAAGTATATTCTTTTAAAGTTCACACTTAAGTATATTCGTTTAAAGTTCACACTTAAGTATATTCTTTTAAAGTTCACACTTAAGTATATTATTTTAAAGTTCACACTTAAGTATATTATTTTAAAGTTCACACTTAAGTATATTCATTTAAAGTTCACACTTAATTATATTAGTTTAAAGTGTATTAGTGTACCATTTAAAATTATGCTATAGTACACTTCTTTTTCACAAAGGTTTAAGGGTTGCAGATTTTGCCTAATTTTAGTCATTAGCTAAATTTGGACCAAATGTTGTTTTGTTGTTTTCATAAAATCATAAAATAAAATCATAATCTTGATTCTTCCAATTCAAGGGGAAAAAACAGGAACAGGAAAACTAAATACTACTAAAATGAAATACTAACTAGTCCTTTTTTTTTCTTTAAAAAAGGTAAGTTCTAAGACTTTATTTGTTGGAAGGTCACAATACTGGGACAGGGCAAGATCCCCATTGTATAGGCTGTACACACATTTGATGTAATGTATAAAAACTTAACCTATTATAAAAAGTTTGAATGAAAGGTATCTAACATATCTATTAGGTCTGACAACATGACAAGCAGAAACAAATTTTAACATATTGTGGTCACAAATTAAGAAATACAATAATTCCCATTATTTACTAATTTGTGGCATTGCTTTATTTAAATCGTGGCCATGTTGTAGTAATTAGTTCACTAATAATTTATGGAAACAAAGTCTTACCACTTCCTGTTAGGTGATATATTGATGGCCCCATAAAGATGGCCGAATACCATGTGATTAGATGTGTAATTTGTTTCTGCAGATGTTTGATGTGACAGAGGGTGCTGTGGGTAGTATCAGCCCCACTCATAACTTCGAGCCACCCCACTATGATGGCATCGAGTCCCTGGTGGTTCAGGGAGATTGTCTGTTTAGCGGCTCCAGAGACAACGGCATTAAGAAATGGGACCTGACCCGCAAGGACCTACTGCAGGTACAGCCCACCTGTATTGACGACAGGATCCATGAATACATTGAATATTAAACAATAAATAATTCACACCAAATATATATATATATATATATATATATAACATTTGAGATTGCCAGCTGTAAGCTGGTCATTCATCTGAAACCCTCCACCTCCCCCAGCACCACCTGTCTAGAACTGCTACAGGATTTATGTACTATATGCCTACTCATCAGGGTTTCCACACAGGGTTCCCACTCTTTCATGAACACCAGATTCAAGGACTTTTTAAAGCACCATTTATTTTATATCAAGCACCTATCCAATTCACACCCCAGCATATGTAGTGTCATGAAAGACCTTACATTACTTAACATTTCACCACTTACACTTAACATTTACATAAAAAAATTTCAGAGTAATAATGTTTTGAATGTGTAGGTTTCACGTGTAGTCGTGTTCAAAGGAATTTAATGAAATCCATTGAAGTCAATACTGGTGATAAATAAAATTCAATTTCTAAAATATTGATAAAATATGCATCAAACTGGTTTTTGCTGTAGTTCTTGTACAAGATTTAAATTTGAAAGAATTTCTCAATTTTTAAATTAATAAAAAGTTGTTAAATGTTGTAATAACATGGCAAAACCTGTTAACATTAAAAATTTGCACATT
>NW_015659563.1:1334243-1345793 GCF_001515625.1 Sinocyclocheilus rhinocerous | reverse complement strand
TTTTTCCAGCTGTGGTGGCAGGACTATTTCTCATGGACCACGCGTTTGCGTTTTCATGTGGACGGAGATTTTTTTTTAAGAAGGAAAAACTCGTAAAAATACACGTGTGAACATGGCCTTATTTTAACTAAAAAAGACAATAGTACATAAAATAAGAACAAATAAATTAATGACCATCAATAGCACAAACAATAAATGTTTTCAGTTAGGTCTAACTATAATTTATACTCAACTGTAAAATAACACTGTATAATGAAAGGCAGCAGCAGGTTTATTTAGGCTGCTGTCTCTTTAAGACCTCATGCACGGATCTAATATACTGATACACAATAAGAATGTTTGCGGGAGCGTGACACACACGTTGCGGGAGAGGGCGGTAATGGTCAGAAATTCAGCGGGAGCGGGCTTAAGAAAACTGTCCCGCTCAGGGCTCTAGGCTGCGCGTCAACACACACAAGTTTTTTTCTCGCGCTCCCCCATCTCCACCCCTAATCATTAGTGCTGCTTGTTCGGTCTTTGACAGAACATATAGGACAATTTTTAAATAGCGCCATAAACAAAATTTATTTCAAATTTAATTCAAGCACTTTCAAGGACCTATGTTTGTTTTCAAGTACTTTCCAGGCCTTGAATCCAAATTCTGATCAAAAATTAGCCTTCCTAATACGAGGTGACATGTGACACAGAAGAACACAAAAGTGGCTTGTAGGTACATTTTCAGGCGTTTAATGAGACTCAGAGGTGGCATGAGTGCAATTAAATTCATACATTCATGTGGAGATTAATGTTTTAAATATAAAATTTTGAATACAGAAATATTAAATGATTTAAATAACTGAAATCACACAAGTTTTTTTCTCGCGCTCCCCCATCTCCACCCCTAATCATTAGTGCTGCTTGTTCGGTCTTTGACAGAACATATAGGACAATTTTTAAATAGCGCCATAAACTAAATTTATTTCAAATTTAATTCAAGCACTTTCAAGGACCTATGTTTGTTTTCAAGTACTTTCCAGGCCTTGAATCCATATGTCTAAAATTCAAGTACTTTCAAGAAGTGTGGGAACCCTGTCCACAGTGCCTTAAAAAGTCTAAAATTTGTTTGATCAAATTTAAGGCCATAATAACTCTTAAACAGTATAACAAAAGTCTTAATTATCATTTTAAGTAGCTTTAAATTTGGGGTCAGAAAAACAGCGATACAGATATGCGTTACGGATGTATGGAAGCCCATTTCCACCATGTAAGAAAAAAGCTTTATCTTATAATTATGACTTTTTTTAAAATTCATAATTATGACTTTGTATGTCATAATTTAAATTTTTTGTCTCAGTTTTGACTTAGTATGTCGTAATGTTGACTTTTTTTTCTCATAATTGTGACTTACTGTAGTACATAATTTAGATTTTTTTTACCTCAGTTTTGTCTTAGAATGTCAACATTTTGACTTTTTATCTCATAACTTGACTTTTTAATCTTTTAATTGTGGTTTATGTCAGTTTTGACTTTTATTTCAATTTCAACGTATGTCATAATTTCAACTTTTGATTTCATAATTAATACTTATTTTAAAATTTAAAAAACGAATTTTGACTTTTCATCTCAGATCTATGACTTAAATCATTTTTTAAATACATGTCAGAAATGATACATAGATATGTGATGCATAGATTATTAAACTTCAAATGGCTATGATTCAAATAAACAAAACGCTGTTGCACATTCAGCAGGATTGTGGCCTCAGAGCAGTTCACGATCAGTGAATACCGCACATTTATGACTAATGATTGCTTATGTTTTCGTTACGTTATGTCTCTTTTTGAATGAGCAGCTGAAAGTAGTAAAGCATAGACATTTCTGAATGTTTAATGAAGTAAAAGAATCTGAGATTCCTGATTTATTTTGAGATTGTATGGGTTTGTTGTGTAGCACCATGCTATATTAATTTAATTTGTGCAGGTCTTAAAATAGGTCTTGTGAAGTCTTAAATTTGATCTTAAAAACTCTGCAGAAACCCGGATTCAAGCAGCAGCAGCAGCATATGTTACATGCTATTACATGTTACCCCAACACTGGGCTTAAGTGTCCATATACTTCTTGGAGCCACTCTAGCAACATTATAATGCAAGTGTAGTAACTTCCACAAGGACAATTAGCCAATCAGTTGATTAATCTGAGGATGAGATCAGGAAGAGTAATTACCTCATCAGGAAGTAAATCAATCAGGACTCAAACTGTGTTTGTGTTTGTCCAGGATTTGATGGGTTGACATGTTGGTTGTTCCACAGCAGGTACCCAACGCTCATCGTGACTGGGTTTGTGCTCTGGGCGTCGTGCCGGCGTCTCCCATCCTGCTGAGTGGCTGTAGAGGAGGAGTTCTCAAACTCTGGCACACAGACACCCTGAGTCTGCTGGGAGAACTCCGAGGCCATGAGAGCCCCATCAACAGCATCTCTACCAACAGCAGCCATCTGTTTACCGCATCAGAGTGAGTGTTACACACACGTGAAACTGCGACTGGGAATCGAGAACTGGTTTAAATTCAGAACTAAAGCTGAACTGGGTCATTTGCTGTGTAATCAAAGGGCCCTCATTTTTACAGATATTGTTGCAAAGTAGATTCAAAGTAAAATACATGAAAAGTCTAGTAAAAAAATAACCTAGTTTGCATATATTTTGCACTATATTAACAGAAAGATATTTAATAATTTCCATTTATATGCACCAATGTAACGGTATAATTTATGGTAATAAACAATGATAAACATTTTAACGCATGTCAATTGCCTGAGGACACTTCCATGAACATTTTTGAGTGATAATGCATAAGAATTGTTGAATCAGAGTTTTGAGTCAGTTCATTTAAATGGATCATTTGAATCGAATAAAACAAGGAAATGAACTGAACTTACAAGCTCTTAAATTCTGTTTGTAGCCCTCTTCTACTCTAGAGACAACAAAGGATAGCAAAACTAACGTTGGGATATTTAGGAGTTCAAATAAAAAGTCCATTCAATTTGTTGTACAATTCACAATATTGCTTTTTTTTCTTTTTTCTTTTTCTTTTTTGTATAGGCAGCACATTTATATAATATATCAAAATAATAATATCAAAATAGCACCCATCAAAAACTCTATTTAATTTCACAAAGTTCTGTGAAATGTTAACTGAAACAAAACTAAAAAGTAATTCAAAATATTAGTGCAAACTGTAGTAGTATCTTAATGATACTAAAACACTGATGTGGACAGAAACTACAACAATAATACAGCATGACCCATGTTTTTTTTTTGTTTTTTTTTAAATAATGCATTTTTTGCAAACTCATGAGTTATTGTTTTAAATCGGTCTGTCATTATTTTTCATCTATTATTCACTTCATGTCAAAAATTAAATGATCTGAGAAGTCAAAATTGACAGTGTTATTACTGGTTATTATTTTTTATCATATATTTATTAAACAAACGTATAAGGTTTGTTGTAATAAATGGGGCTTAATAAATAATAAATATTTATTTGAAAAAACAAATTAAAAAATAGTATTATTTATGTTTAGTATCTAGTATACTGTATGTGTTTTGTTTTCTGTACAGTCAGGATCCATTATTTGGAGGGGCTTTCCTCCTCAAAAGTACTAAAACACATATCCAGGGCCCTCATTTATCAACAGTGCATACGCACAGATGTGTGTGTAAGAACAGTTTCACGCAAAGTGTGGGATCTACCAACTTGTACTTATACGTAGAAAAGTATGTAAATATAAGCACACCTCTGAGCATGCTTACGCAGAGAATCTAGTGGTAGAATAGCGACACTACACATACAAAGCATTTAAGTGTGTCACAGTACGCATTATGCAACCCACATATGTCCTGTGTTTCCTTTAATTATAAAACATTCAATTTATCATTTGTCTAGTTTTAAACAGACAAGTTGTGTAACTGGTGTCAAACCCTATAAAAGACAGCTGTGACAAATGTTTGTCTCAGACTGTGCAATGGCTTATCTTGCGTTATTTGAAAACTTGGCAAACAATGCGCTCCGTAGAGAACGTGTTTTCAAAGACCGCGCTGAGAGTGAGAGCACAGAACGGCTTCTCAGTCGGTACCGCTTTCTTTGCCATGATTTCGGTGAGGACACACACACTTTACATGATTTATAAAGGGAGGTGTTGTCCCCATATATGCTTCATTGGAGGCGTTTCCGAATGCAAATGAACGTGAACGAGCATGGTACTTACGCACATGTGGGATTTATCAACAATGATTGCTTACTCATGTGCGTAAGAACTGCGTGCGCACGTTTGATAAATACGGATTTTCTTGTACTTAGGCACATTCTAAATTTCATTCATAGGACAAATTTCTAAATTTCTTTTCTACGCACTGTTGATAAATGAGGGCCCAGGATTGTTGTGTAAAACTGGAATCCGAATGATCATTACATTCTTTAGAATTGGCAGCCCTACACTGGTTGATACTCACTCTGACTCTCCTCTGGCTCCACCCTGCAGTGACCGCACAGTGAAGATCTGGCGTGCGAGAGGAAGTCTGGATGGAGCCGCAGATGTGGCCGACGCGATCGACGAGGCCGTCAGTAACTGATGACTCAACTCAACTGCAGTGTTACCACGGTAACACAGCTGCCAAAGACATTTGCACTTTGACCCCACTAATAAAACATGGATATCCAGTTGACTCTTTGGCATTCAACACACACATCCCGACAGAATCTACTCGAATCGGAATCTTCTCACTATGGTTCCTTTGGACATTTCCGAGAGTTCACTGCGTCTTTAGTGATGCCCCACAATTAGGTGAAGTCAACGTCACTTGCTAAATAAAGCTCCTTGTCCTTACAATAACCATGTCAGATCGGTTAATTCTAACAATCAAGAAGATGGCAGTGAAAACAGTCATGTTGACGCAGAGTTCAGTTGAGGAAGAGGAACCGGATCTTCTGTAGCTGGCTTCAATATTCCCGGGCAAACAGAGCGTTATGGAGCGCTAGAGTCTAAGGACTAACTGAGTGAAATCTCACTATAACATATCCAGGTCATAGTTCATCTCAAAATATATATATATATATATATATATAAAAAAAAAGAAATTTAGCATGAAGGCTATTTAAATACATTATGTTTTTTGTTTTGTTTTGTTGCATTATGACAATTATGCATATTTCCCCACAGTTCTTATTACTATAATAGAAAAAAAATCTAATTGTCATTACCTTGTATCTATCTATCCATCTATCCATCTGTCTATCTATCTATCTATCTATCTATCTATCTATGTCTCTCTGTCTATAAAATTTAATTGCAACAAATAACAAAATAAACTTTTTTTTGGCTAATTATTTCTGCTAAAAAAAATCCTTTTAGTGTTCCATGGAGGAGAGAGAGAGTGAATGAATTCTGAAATTCTGAAAAAATCAGGGAAAAATGGCCAAATTATCCTATATTATTTATATTATTAGAAGTTTAGAATAATTGTAATTTTTTTGTTTTGCTTTTGATGTTTTAGGAAAAAAAGGATCTTATACTCAGCAAGGCTGCATTAAATAGAATACATAAACAACTATGTTTTAATTTAAGCTGATTGAATATATACACTTGTATGTATTAGATAATAATAGTAATATATTTATTATAAATACTGTGTTGGTACTGTATAACAATCACCATTGAGAATTAGAATTATTCTATTCTATTCTATTCTATAATAGAGCTGCAAAAAAAAAAGACAGAAAAAATAGATTATCTCGACCCGTTACAGTAAGTAATTAACATTTGAGGAGAAAATGGGGGGAAAACTCCAAGAAAAAGGTCTTTAAAATTGACTTTATTTTGCAAAATATAACTACTTATTTCTGATTTTTTTAAAATATTATTATTATTATTATTATATTCTGTCTGTCTGTCTGTCTGTCTGTCTGTCTGTCTGTCTGTCTGTCTGTCTGTCTGTCTGTCTGTCTGTCTGTCTGTCTGTCTGTCTGTCTGTCTATCTATCTATCTATCTATCTATCTATGTCTCTCTGTCTATAAAATTTAATTGCAACAAATAACAAAATAAACTTTTTTTTGGCTAATTATTTCTGCTAAAAAAAATCCTTTTAGTGTTCCATGGAGGAGAGAGAGAGTGAATGAATTCTGAAATTCTGAAAAAATCAGGGAAAAATGGCCAAATTATCCTATATTATTTATATTATTAGAAGTTTAGAATAATTGTAATTTTTTTGTTTTGCTTTTGATGTTTTAGGAAAAAAAGGATCTTATACTCAGCAAGGCTGCATTAAATAGAATACATAAACAACTATGTTTTAATTTAAGCTGATTGAATATATACACTTGTATGTATTAGATAATAATAGTAATATATTTATTATAAATACTGTGTTGGTACTGTATAACAATCACCATTGAGAATTAGAATTATTCTATTCTATTCTATTCTATAATAGAGCTGCAAAAAAAAAAGACAGAAAAAATAGATTATCTCGACCCGTTACAGTAAGTAATTAACATTTGAGGAGAAAATGGGGGGAAAACTCATGAAAATAATTCCAAGAAAAAGGTCTTTAAAATTGACTTTATTTTGCAAAATATAACTACTTATTTCTGATTTTTTTTAAATATTATTATTATTATTATTATATGTTTATTTTTTTATTTTTGTTCAATTTTTTATTTTTTTGAGGTTGAACTATGACCCTGACTTTTTTTTATCTTTATTTTCACCCAACTGGAATCCCCATGACCTTAACTGAGCTCATGTTTGGTGTCAGTGTAAATCTTTTGGTGTGAAATCATCCTTCTGCTAGTATCACATATATATACTCTCTCAGTGTAGACCGTAACATTATAGTGCTCTGTGTCACACATCACTCTCCTCACACTCGTTCTGTGTTGCTGTCACTCCATTAACCTCGTTCTCACCACTGTTCATGTCTGTTGGGTCTGTGTAGCATTCAGATAAACACACTAGACACTGTTCTGTATCTATTTATCTACTGTGTTGAGCCGTGAGAGGAGAATTACTCGTGCCTGTACCACTCATCTCTGTAGAGCAGTGCTTCTCCCAGACCTCCAGTAAATGTGCTAGTTTACATGTCAGACTGTCTCCCGGCATTGTGCTCGATGAAATAAACATATGAAGACTGACTTAAAAGCTTTTGTAAGCTGGTGTTTAATGCTCTTGGTTTTCCAGCCACGCTTTGGCTTTCTGTATCGATGACGTCTGAGATTTACTCTGGAGGTTTCGTCGTCAACACAATGGCGACCCAATAGTGATTTGAATGTCAGATGTCAATTGAATTAAATGTCATCTGTCAAAAACTACTCTTGAAGTGCAGCTGTTATTATATTATTAATTAAAATGGATGGTGACAAAAGCTGTCCAGCTCCAAAAAGTTTCATAAAAGTAGTTCACAGAACTCTCTATATGAAAATGAGAAATTATGATGATTATGATTATAATGTCATTGTATGCACACTATTAATTTTATTGGAATAAGTTTGGAATTATTATTTTTATATTTTTGAAAAGGAGTTTCCTATACAACCATATTGGAAATTGTGCTTACCGTTATATTTATTAAAATAATAATCAAAATAATTTACTTAAACTGCAAAATCTTCATTTTCATATTTAATTCTGTCAGCTGCTTTTATGATTTATATATACAGTATGCTGATTTGGTGTTCAAGAAACATTTATTATTATTATTATTATTATTATCAATGTTACCAATTATTATTTTTATTTATATACAGTGGTGTGAAAAAGTGTTGGCACCCTTCCTGATTTCTTATTTTTTTGCATGTTTGTCACACTTGTGTCTGTTTGTTTGTGGAAACACTACTGCATACTTTTTGTGATACACTATCATTTAAACTTTGAGGTAAAATAGAAAAATGAAAGAAATTAATCATTTATTCAGTGAGAATGCATTAAATTAATCAAAAGTGACAAAAAAAATTTTTTAATGTTACAAACGATTTTTGTTTCAAATAAATGCTGTTCATTTCAACTTTCTATTAATATATATATATATAGTAACAGTGAGTTGTTTTTGTTTTTTTTAAGTGAACTGTATGTTTTAAAAAAGGATTACTAATACAGGCCACTAGAGCGCAGCATGATAACTGAGCTCAGTCTGCATCATAGAGCACTGTAATGCTCTTCTGTATGTGTTTAGCAGAGCCTGTTCAATCATCAGGTGAAGTTAACCGTGGCTCAGTGGTTTGTGTGTTTCTGTGTGCTCCATCCTTTCTATTCTTTAGGTAGACAAGTTCTTTTGTCATGCAGGATGTTTTAATGTGTGGAATCCATCAGTGTGGCCGTGTGCACCTGTCCTACACATCGCTGAATATCCTCCTGAAGTTTCCACACCCGGCCTCTCAATGCAGAACAGCTGCATCATAATGACTGCGGCTTCCTGCTCTGTGACACGGGCCTCTTAATAGACGCATTAAATCATGGTGAAATATTTATCATCTCTGGCTGTCTCTGGCAAACATTCTCTTTTAAGAAAAAACTTTCTTTTATGTTTGGCTGCAAATGTCAAAACAGACAGAAACGCGGCATCATCCCATTGTCGTTACTCGGCTGAATGCATTAATTATTGATGGATGAAAGTATGAAGCGGTGACATGAAATGGCACAGTGTGACAGCGGAGTCCTGCAGTGGGACATGCTCTTCTCCAAAACCATTTCCAACACAATATATAATAATATCCATCAGAATGGTATTATTTCATTAGAATTACATACAGTTTTTATGATCTCATATTATTTAAGAGACTGCTTAGGAATTGTGCCTTTGTATTTCCAACACAGGGTAATAGGTCATAGGAATTTATTAAAGGGGTCATATGATGCTGCTAAAAAGAACATTATTTTGTGTATTTGGTGTAATGAAATGTGTTTATGTGGTTTAAGGTTCAAAAAACACATTATTTTCCACATACAGATAGACAGACAGACAGACAGACAGATATTGTCACTTTTGATCAATTTAATGCATCCTTGCTAAAAAAAAAAGTATTCTATGTCGGAGACGTGCTAGTTTTCCCAAGGCAGACGAACTTAGAGTGGTTACAATCTTCCGGGTTTAAATCTATTAAATCAAATTTGATTTTGATGCAATATTTACACTAAAGCTCTCAAAGCTCTCTATGGTAAGGGGCATGACATTTCCCGACCAGGCGCCGAGTGCTGCCAATCACAACACACACTGGCCCAGCTAACCAATCACAGCACACACTGGCCCAGCTAACCAATCACAACACACACTGGCCCAGCTAACCAATCACAGCACACACTGACCCAGCTAACCAATGACAGCACATTTTGTATTTCAGAAGGAGGGCCTTCATTTGATACAGGCAGGGCCGGATTTACCTTTTTTCGTGACATAGGCAAAACAAATTTTTGGGCCCCCTTCCCTATTAATATAATAGACCTAATATTACCACCCAAGCAAACAAAAATATTTCTTAACCAGTGGAAACCGTTGCAGTGTTTTCTATCGCAATAAGCGCTTGCATTCAGTCAAAAATCTAATGTAGTTCTTAATTTGTTTGAGAACTGAGAAAGACCATTCCATTAATAGGTGCGGCGACGTGGCCACATAACCACTTCAGGAGTGCATTATTTCTCTAATAATTTTAACGGCCTGGAGTCACAACCACACATCAAGACATTGTTCAGATGATTTGTTTCAAGACATTTGACATGTTTCCGTCCTGAAATCTTGTGTGGGTTGAACTAATTTTTTACGCACCTTATTCCAAACCTTCCGTTGCAAATTCCAAAACGTCATTTTAGAGCTGATAACAGAGGCTTGAGCCATTGATATGCAGGCTTACGCAGTTATTAATGCAGTCTAATGCGGTTATTAGAGAGAGGGAGAGAGAGAGATTAAGTGCGTGTGAATACCATAGACTGTAAAAAAAACATGGACATAGTGTCCGTGACGTCACTCATAGGTTTCAGAAGTGCATTTTTGAAGCCTAAAGTGGGCGGAGCCGACCGCCGCCATCTTGGCAGCGGGTCACTCCCGTATAATCGAAAATGGGCAAAAAGGCGGGACGTGGGTGAAGCTGAGGTGCCCAAGGGCAACCTCCCGCTCCTCTCGTGAAGCCAACACGGAAGTGACCGCCTCTTTGCCCATTTTCGATTATCTGGGAGTGACGCGCGGTGTCGCGCTGCCAAGATGGCGACGGCTGGCTCCGCCCACTTTGAGCTTCAAAAACGCTCTTTGGAAACCTACGGGTGACGTCACGGACACTACGTCCATGTTTTTATACAGTCTATGGAGGTGCCTGGTTGCTGCCGTGCAAAGACAAAATAACTTCGTTTTTGGTCGAAATTAGTTATTGATAATTTTGAAACATATATGACCTCCTTTATCATGTGTATAAGTATCTTGGAGAAAAGCCCACGAGAAACCAAGGCAGAACACAGTATCATCAGTTACCGCTCTTTGACTTTGTTTTAGATCGCTCAAATTAAGTTACGGTGCTCTGCATCTGTTTAGCTGTTCGTCAATATTACTGTGCCAGCCTGGAGTTATACGGTATTCTGCCTCTGTTTTTACTGTACATTAAAGTCTGCGCTTTTAAATTACGGTGTGACTTGTGTACTTTCATACATCTGTCGGCACTTCTTTAGACAAACAAATTAGATAGATCGCGATCTAACAAACTAAGGTCTGCCGCTTTTAAATTACGGTGTGACTTGTGTACTTTCATACATCTGTCTGCAATTCTTTTTAGACAAACAAACTGCTCCATATAACAAAGCACTGTAAAGCAACGACTAGATAACTTGGCAACAATAATTAATCGTAAATAATCTTTAAAGTTTTTTTTTATATATAATGCAGATGCCAGCTCTCAGTCTAGGGCTTCCCACTTCTGCATGTGTGAGGAGTCGAATGCCATGACAGCGTATCCGTTTCCTAGCTTTTCTTGTAACTCGATAAAAAACATTGCAATGAACGTCATCGGAGATGTTTAATTCACAATCATTCTGAGCATTATTCCTGCTGGCGTTCACATCAATCCGCAAGTTGTTCTTATAGGTTAAGCTATTTTCATTCAGTTCGATGTAAAAACAATAGGCTAAGTATGTCTTGCATCCTTTAATGTTAGTGAACATTGCAAATAAATTGGTTGCAAAATGGTATCCACTCACGTTTAACTTTTTGTCTGGTTGTTATGGTCAGAAAAAAAATTGAATTACATTACTATATGTTATAGCCTGTAATGATCACTAGATTTTATATAGATGTTACTATAATGATTCTGTAAATGGTGATCAGCACCCAAATATCGTATATAATGTGGAAGTTACTGCCTTTTGCCTTGGCCTGACATCTCACTTTTTGCAGAGAGTAGGCTACCTACAATAACTTCAAAATAGCGGTAAAAATAAAGTTTGAGATCATTTTCATTAAAACATCTAATTGCCAGATTTCCAGTGTCCTACCCATAATTAATTTTTCTGGACAAATAAAAATCTTTAAAGCCATTTTTCTAAGTT
>NW_015659563.1:1325702-1334155 GCF_001515625.1 Sinocyclocheilus rhinocerous | reverse complement strand
AAGGGCAAAATTACCTATATAGACCAAAAGCACTTTTTGTACCAGGCTGTAAACATATTTTTTTCTGCTGTAAAGTTGGGCATTTTAACATGGGGAGTCTATGGGACTGCCTCCCTTTTGGAGACAGCCTCTAGCGGTCAGTCGATGAATTGCAGTTTTAGTCACTTCCGTATTGGCTTCAAGCGGGAGGTTGCCGCTTGGCATGGCGTTATTTTAAAGACAAATGTCGAGAGCGCATTATTGTAGCGCGAAAGCACATTAATATAATGTGCGAGCGCGAATCTCCCCGCTCGCGCGCGGATTTCCTTTGCTCCTCTCACTCAAACTGTCCTGTGCACTCGCAAATCTCTCTGTGCTCATGCGCTAGATATTTATCTTTTCGCACCTGAATTAAACGTTGTCAAAAGAAAACAGATTTTTTCTCTAAAGGCCTTTCCTTGTTTTTTATCGTTGTATTTTTGTTTTAACATAAACTGGTTATTGTGCTTTGTTTTATTACTTTATCTCTTTTATGTTTGTATTTGTCTTTTCTTTTCTGTAAATGCACATATGCATCTCTCTGTAAAATACTTTGTAAACACTTTTAAAAGGCGCTATATAAATAAAGCTTTAAACAATCAGACCTCCACAACTGACCGATGAAAATACTATGTGAAATCTAATTGGCTGAGAGGGAACTGAACCTGGAATTCTTTTGACAATCAAAGATGGATCTTTAATTTATTTCCAGTTTAATAATATTTAGCAATGTTAATGAAATGTGGCCTATATTAGAAATGGCTAGGAATTGGGTGCTTGGATGATTTGTACATAGCCTATAAATAACCTCTGTCCACCTCGTTGGTCTCTGAGCAATTTATCTAAAAACAACATACAGTATTATAGCCTATGGCTCTAAAGACTTCATATAAAAGCTCAATGTTAAGTCATAATATGCAGATACCTCAACTGAATTTAAAATCATTGCAATAAATTCTCAGTTGGTATGATGGCAATAGTAACAATTCCTATCAAATCAACATCAAATGCAAAAATAGACGTAAATGATGCAAGATATAACACAATAAATGTTCTGATAGAATCACTGTTTGGACATTTATTGGGAGTTTTTTTTTTTTTTTTTAAATCCAGCGTTTGTTTTCAGTTCTGATTTTAGTTAGATTTTTTTTTTCATGCAAACCCTATAGCTACACATTCAATGGCACTCTCAAACCGCGAATATACAGTTATATGACAGTTACATGTAATTACATTGTCTGCAAATATAATGTAGTAATGTTATGACAAATATGGGAAATTCATTATAGTGTTATACAGTATTTGGTCTCCACATCTTAAATATAGGGAATTGTGCATCTGACCCTTAACTAAATCTGTCCTTAATCAGAAGATATATTTATTTATTTATTTCAATCCAAGTGCACAATAGGCTATATGACCACATGAACTTTAAGAATCATATAGGCCTACTTTTTTGTTTGTGTTTAGATAAATCGCTCAGAGGGGTTTGGCCAAACTAGGTTAGGCCTATTTACAAATAATCCAAGCGCCCGATTCATTTCTAATATTTGATTATTATGACTTAGTAGTATTAAATTATAAAGAAATTACAGATCCATCTTTGAAATCTGATAGGTTGATAACATTTGACAACGTTTAATTCAGGTGCGAAAAGAATTAATATCTAGCGCATGAGCACAGAGAGATTTGCGAGTGCACAGGACAGTTTGAGTGAGAGGAGAGACAGGTTTTTAACTGCGCCCAGGTTTTGTGCAAGAGCAAAGGAAATCCGCGTGCGAGCAGAGAGATTTGCGCTCGCGCATTATATTAATGTGCTTTCGCGCTACAATAATGCGCTCTCGACATTTGTCATTAAAATAACGCCATATTTGGTGAATACCTGCGTGCTGCGTCTATGCGTCTCTCAGCAGCGTTCAGCAGCAGCGTCTACTAATAGCGAATCTTTAAGTTAAACTCCTTCATGAACCTCGCAACTGAGAAATGTTATGTAGCTTTTCAGCTGCGAAACTATTTTATTGATAAATTCACGGTGCAGCGCTGACAAGAAGTTTCTGTTCGTGTCTGCACTGTGAGAGAGACTGTGAGAAAGAAAGCGTGATTTCCGTAGCCTACATAAAAAAGGTGGAAGACATGGAAATAGTTTGTCATTTTTTACCTTATTGTTTGTTTTATTTATTTGCTCAATGTCTTCTGGGGTTTTGGTTCTCTTACTGTTGTAGATAGCCCAAAGTATAACAAAAATATTATATATCTCTTCATTGTGTTTTGGCCACCCCTTGACGAGCGAGCAAAGGCACGTGCCTAGAATGCCTATGCGTAAATCCGGCCCTGGATACAGGAACTATTCGAGCCGTTCATGCCAGACTGGGGAGAGAGGTGTTGTAATAATGTAATATATGTGAAAAATAATGTGTTTTTCGAACAACCTAGTATGAGAGCCTGTTCTAGTACACCCCCAAAACAAAATCAAGACTTTGTAAAAGAGCATAATATGACCCCTTTAAAATAATCTTAGTGACCCCTAATGTTTGAATGATATATTATTATTATTAACTACATATATTACATTCTGCTAATTGTGTAAGTTGTGTAAAATGCTTGAAAATGATCAACTATTCCTGAATATTCCTATATAGGAATCATATACTGTATATACCCCCTTTTTTCTTGATGTTGAATAAGAATTTATATCCATGCTATTTTCAATCTTCTCTAGGTTCTTTATGCTGCAACAAAGAAGAAGAAGAAAAAAAATCGTTCAAGTCTTTCTGGTGAAACACCCTTCATCTTAAATCATCGTTTTAAACAAACACAAACACTTCCGAGTGTTTCCTCACAACACTGCAGCGTTAAATATGCATGATATTCCAGCTTCTGCTGCCGGCACAACCCCACAGACCAACAGTTTGTGTTAAAATTACATTGTTAGACATTTATAAACTACTATTATAATCTCTCTGGACTATTTCATTGTGTACAATGATTTTAATTAAATATTTCATGTACTTATTTGATGTACTTAATAAGCGAGATAGTGTAGAGTAAGCCTACTACAAGATCCTGATTGTTAGGGTTTATTTTTCGATGCTAACCGGTGGATTGTACATTATCCAGCAGTAGACGTATCAATAAACTTCTGTGAAATGTTATGCTTTTGTGCACATCTTTATTTAAAGTAAATGACACTTTTTAATCTAATGCAATGTCATACTGTATATTGACAAATAGTAAGTATGAATGTTGTTTGCTGTGTCGATGGGTGAACAGCTTTAGTGCAGAGCAGAGCATCTGTGTGACTCCTGTGCTGAACTCTAGCCTCACATTTCTGATGTGTGAGAACACATAACCTAATTTCATTATAATCAGACAAATCAATGTTTGTGTGCTGACATAACCGCAGCAACATTTAGAGGGCATTCGTGGGCCTCAAACCACTTCTGGCAACAGCAGAAAATGCATGAAAGGTGTGCAGTGGTCTGGTCACATACAGTATTATGTGAGGTTTAGTCAACACATCCAAAAATAAGTGTACGTCTTTAAAGCATGACAAAAGATTACTAAAGCAAATGATTTACTTTAAAGTAAAACTTTTTTTATTTGACATTATTACAAAGTGCACTTACATGTAGTCATGAAAGTGTGCTCTCCTAAGAAAAGTGGCCTTTTATGTCATTAATATTATATTATTTGCACATACAGTTAAAAAATACTCTGTTTTGAAAATTGAGAATTTCAAATTGATTTCAAAAAGAAAAATAGATTTCATCTTCAAAAAGATTTGAAATACACTACAAGTGCGCATTCAGTACAGTCGAGCAATGGCTACTCACTCGCATTTCATTTCTTCTGTGAAAGGCAAAAAGAGATGTTTAGCAGAATGTCCAGACTGCTCTTTTCCATAATGACAGTGGATAAACCTTTAGCATAACTTGACAAAACTGTCGCTTGAATGGACTGGCAATGAAAAGGCAGTTTTTTATTATTAAAAACAAAGAGCACGAACAGTTTCAGCATTGTGTCAAACGTCATGTGATTTAATGTGATTCATATCAGTGTTTTTAAACTTTAATTACAATAACATTCTAGTTCTAAAATTAGCCTTCACAAAACAAACCAGTCAGCTGTTTTAAAATGCCATTTCCATCACAATGCACAATCTGACATTTGGTGGAAATGACTGTGATGTGATTTTTATCACAGAACTGAACTGAACCGAATCCTCCTGTGATGCATGAATATGCACATTGGGGACAAATTAAACGAGTAGCCTATATTTAACATTCTTAAAGTAGACAGGGCCAACGTACTGTCTTTGCACAATATTCCAGATATAACTATATTTGAGCCCGGTCTCATGAAAATGCGTATAAATAGTACGCCAAATAAAAACGAAAACTCGTGGTATTGATACGCAAAAATGGACTTTGGCGTGCATATGATACGCATGTGTTTGGCGTGCATATAATACGCAGTTTTCGCGTGCATATGATACGCATGTGTTTGGCGTGCATATAATACGCATCTACCCCACAACCCTAAACCTACCCATCGCGTAGTATATACACGCCAAAGTCCATTTTTGCTATCAATACCACGAGTTTTCGTTTTTATTTGGCGTACTATTTATACGCATTTTCATGAGATCGGGTTGCTATATTTAATAGAGACAGATAACAGAACCTGAGATATCTCGATTTGTGTAAACGCAGTGTTCCGTGACAGTTCACACTTCACGCGTACAGTATCAACACGCACGCTTGATGTGTGTATCTGAGCGGATATAGTTCACGCGTGCGTCTTGCTGTCGTCGCGCACCTCTGCGCTCACTGACGCGCGTGACGGGCAGGGATTCTCTCACTCTCGCGCGCCTGTGTCGTCGCGTGTAAAGCGGTGTGACTCCCTCACGCGCGCGCACCCACCCGCTCCGGATCCACGGACTAAAGGATGCTCGCGGTGCGTGTCCGTGGCAGCGCTCCCCCGACATCAGCAGCAGCAGCATGTCCACAGTGATGAGCGGCTTATTGAATATGGCGAGTCTCGCGGATTTCGAGCCGCTCGCGGCGGTGATTCCCGCCACGAAAGTTGAGATCACCGTGTCGTGCAGGTGAGTGCCGCGCGTGGCTCTGTCACGGGTGAATCTGAATGCTTCTGAGATTCCGAACACTCACGCGTGCAGTTTCAAATGCAGTGATCATTTGAAGGCTGTATCGGCATTTTTTTTCATAATGCATTCCATTTTGAATGACTTTTTATGTCCGTTCTTGCTTATGTTTTTGCAAGGCTCTGCATTTATAAAGTGCATTATTGGTGTTGTATTTATAATTTGCGTGCATCGTTTGATTGCAAAATAATGATCTCGTGCTGATATTAAAACAAATAATATATGCGTCAGTTATGAAGGGTCATTTGAGTGATTTTTAATGTATCGTTCAAAAATGTTCTACAAAGTAATTATGATTATAATACAGTTTTATTTCAAGTGTATGCTGCATCAGAATACATGATAACAGGACATATCACTCGAAATCTGCTGTTATTCATGCGTTATTATTATTAATCTTTTTCTGCTTGACAGTGTATTTTAATGTGGTTGTTATTTACAATAACATGCAGCTGACTATAAGGTGTAGGTATTATATGGATTATGAATGCATAATACATAAAGAATTCAATTTATATGTAGTGGATTTATGATGCATTCCATCCGAGTTCTTCAATATCGCATATGAGGCGTTGATGTCTTGAGAAGCAGAGTCTTTAACTTCCTTTTGACCTCAGAATTTAAAACAGGTGCTTTGTTCAAAGCTCACAATGGACATGCATTGATATGTAAAAACTGCTGAATAGATGGAGTAATTCATTCTGTTCATTGGTCGTTATTAAAAAGTATCTCTGTTCACACCTGAGTCTGCTGTGAATATATGAGCTGATCATGTGTGTTATTTTCAGGGAGGAGAGGTTTGTCTGTTGGATAAAAATCACACTCAGAACTCTAGTTCTGCACCTAAAGATTTATTATTAGTCAGTCATGACTTTTATCAAGTGTTGATTTGCTTGGTTTTCTTACATTTTGTACATTTTTAAATACATCTCTCTAAAAACTGTCAGCTGTGTTTGACAGATTTCCTGTAAAATATACTAGTGATATTTGATAACTGTATGTTCTTTACTTATTACTTTTTATTCATATACTTTTATATAATTTTACGGTGAAATTATATTTGTTTAACAATACAGTTGTTGCTAAAAAATGAATGTAATGGGATGCCAGTTTTGTACAGCACTCTACAGAATTGTTTTATTATTCTTAATAAATTCTTATTAAGAACATAATTTTAACAATAATTAATTTCAGTACAGTACAGTAAAATGTATTGTTTTTGCTTACAGTTAACAGTTTTTACTGTAGCATTTTACACTCTTTTGTTGAAATTACTAACAATTATATATAATTGTTATATAAATAAATATATGAATAAGACGTATGATATGTTGTTTTGCATCCTAGAGCCATTTACCACACTCAGTTACCTAAAACTTATTTTTACTATAAATTTTTAAATGGCAAAATACAATGCAGTTTCAGCATCCAGGTGTGTATAAAATACTAAGACTTAAGTTAAATAAAATAGCTAAATTAGGCATTGGTAGTTGTGAAGGTGAAAACAAAAGCTATTCCTGGATTCTGCAGTGAAGCTTTTGAGAGTCAAGCGGCAGAGAGCGCTTGTTTCGTCTGAGCATATTGAAGCGGGACCCTCCGTGTCAATACACACCGCAAGAGAAAGAGGCAAAGGACAACAAACAGGAGAAGAATCCTTGCTCTGGTCTTGAAAAACAATGACAGGAGCGATTGATTGATTTCATCTGTCAGTCAAACTCATAAATGCAGTCAGCTGTAAGCCATTCAAGAGTTGAAAACATGTTCAACAAAAACCTCATG
Source organism: Sinocyclocheilus rhinocerous (assembly GCF_001515625.1). NCBI lineage: Eukaryota > Metazoa > Chordata > Actinopteri > Cypriniformes > Cyprinidae > Sinocyclocheilus > Sinocyclocheilus rhinocerous. The sequence goes on along the minus strand of NW_015659563.1, from coordinate 1,327,194 downwards.
TTTATTTATTAAGAATGAATTAGGCAGGATATGAGTATGGTATGTTTCCTGTCTAATTCAAACCCAAGAAATAAACATGAAAAATGCTACTGTAAAAACTGCTCAAGTGTAAATATTAAGTTATTAAAAAAAGCAATACATGGAATTTTACTCCAAAATATATTGTATAATATTTTTTAAATAAAAGTACTACATTTTGTTTGCTTTATAACTGGTTGAAATCAATAGTTTAATTTATTTATCCTCTAATGCCTAAAATAATCACTGTGTTTTTGTATGGTTTATTAATTTTATGAAGAGTGATACTAGCATATCTTGAAAGATATGGTTAAAAGAAATCTCCTTTTTCAAAATATGTATTGTGTAGGGAATGATTAATGATAATTATGTTTCTGTTATATTTTTTAAATTAATGTAACCGTTTTGCTGCACTAACACAACATATCTCTGACAATTTTTCCATAATCCTCTTATTTTTCTAAAAGTGGCCATTTAAGAACCATTTTAAGAACCTCCTGCAAACAAAATGATATTATATTATCAAGTGTTTACTTAATTAAACATATTTAAAAGCCACAGCTTTTCACAACCCAATTTTTAGCGGATATGATGTAGTCTGTGATTTAGAATCAATATTGATTTCATCTGCTTTCAATACTGTTTTAATGTCAGTCTTGATGACGCTATTTGCTCGTCAGTGCGGTGATCTTTACAGAACGAGAGTTTTGACTCGGACTTTCCGTACTTAAGCCCCTCAGGGGGCACGCCCTCATTAGTGCCACTAAACTTTATCACACTTCATGCTTTAATTACATTCCTCATGAATTATTCCTCTGTGTTTTACCACCAAATATGAATGCGGAACGAGTCCGGAAGAGGAACAGGGATAAGCATGAATTAAAATAGTAAGAGGACAGAGAGTGTCGGTGGATGTGATTGGCAGCTGGGCTTGTTGATGTGGGCGGAGAGTTCCGCTGTGCTGGGATTTTAAATGGGAATGTGCTGTTTCACGGGGGAATGGCCGTGTAAATGTTTCATGAGGATTCTCGTTCTGGAGCAGTTCTGTACTCTAGCTACCGTGAGGTTTCGGCCTTGCGCTTTAATGGCTGGCTCGGACTTTTTCAGGTGGCACATGGGTCTACAGCATAGGGAGGGAAAACTCATGTTTAGGAGAGCATAGAGCACACTGTATCATCTAGTACAGATGAAAAAAATATATATATACACTGTAAAAAATGACCGTGAATTTAACGGTAAAAGACTGTAAAAATGCTACAGTAAAAACCTGTTAAATGGTTAACGGTAAATTCCCCTACTATATACGGTGAAAAACTATATTGGACATTACATGTATTGGACATAAATTTTACGGTAGTATACCGTTTTTGGAAGTGACAAATACCGTATAATCTACAGTGAATAACCGTAAATTGACATTCCCAGAATTCCCTGCATTACATTTCAAATTTGATGTTGTTTTGTTGAAATAACT
>NW_015659563.1:1319626-1325659 GCF_001515625.1 Sinocyclocheilus rhinocerous | reverse complement strand
TGTGACTTTCTCATCACCACCTGCATTTGGTGGTTACTAGTGTATTACAAAGCTAAACAGATTTCAGTACTTCAATAGGTTGGTATATTAACATTATATCAGTTAATGAAATTACCGGTTTTAACTGTAAATTTAAGTTAAAACCGTAAAAACCTAAAACGTTGCTACCATATTTTTTACGGTAAAATTCCGGCAACCACAGCTGCCGGTTTTTTACCGTAAATTTTACGGAATTTATTTTACAGTGATATATAATTCAATTGTCATGATAGCAGGAGCAGTGAATGGTAGTTGGATGATATCAGCTGCACAATGATATTCTGATCTAACATATTGTACATGTAGGCAGACGCTCTCTGTTCTGTGTGCCGTGAGGCAGGACAAGCTCATTATTAGTGTAAATAGCATACGTTGTGCATAAGAGCTTCTATCTGCAACACTTGAGTGCCTGAACATCTCTAATCGCTGTGCAGTACTGCTAGATTACTTACAAATTGTAGTCTGTTACTGATTTAGTAATTAGTAGCGTTAGTAACGTAATCCATTACATTACACATTTTAGGTAAAATAATCAGACTACTTTTTGTAGTATATTACTTAGAGTAAATATATTAGGTGAAAGAGGTTCGGCTGACAAAAAAATAAGAAGGGAATCCCTGTATTACATGTAAATACGAAATAACGTGAATTTGTTCGTTTTAATGCGTTTGTGTGAATGTCAACAAAACTGGAAGACTTTCTGAGTGTATGTGGTAGGCTATTATGGAAAGGAAAACGAAAAAGATAAAAAAAAGAATAATTAGGGAGAACCAATAAATTCTGAATAATTTATTGCTATTGTGTGAATAATTTGTAATCAATAAAAAAGTAACTGTAGTATGATTACAAGTATTTTAAAATGTCAAGTACTTAATTTTTGGCATTTGATTACGTAATTCAGATAATACCCCGCACTGTCATTGTAGTCTCAGTTTATGCGTAGAGTATGTTACTTTTTTTTTGTCTTCTCTTGTTTTTATTTGCAGTTATGGGTTATATAGGTTATTTGGTTATGTATGCATTTGGGCTAATATGGGTTATATATCCAGGTAGAGTTATATATCCATTATATATTATATATTGGTTATAAATCCATTGGGGTTATAGATCATTGGTTATATACTGATTTGAGCTCATTGTTCTTTGCTTAAGTATGTTTAAACTAATGTGTTATGATGCATGGTTATATATTCAGTTTCAGTTGGGGTTATGTGTTATTGGTTACATACTGTATTTATTTGTACTTTTAATTTATGTGTTGTGAATTATATATTGAATTGGGCTCTTGGTTATTGGTTATACACTGAGTTTGCTTGTATGCTATTGATTAAATATTTACATGAGCCTGTGGCTAATTGGTTATATTCATTTTCACTTTTGGGTTATTGGTTATATACTGTGTGCAGTTGAGGTTGTGTGTAATTATGTTTATGGGGTATATAGTAAGTTGGGTTTATGGTTAATTGGTCATATATTCAGTTGGGTCTATGAGTTCTTGGTTACAATATAAATTCATTTGGGCTTATGTGTTATGGGTATGCTTATGTGCATGGTTATATATTTGTTTGAAGTTTTAACTTAAAGGTTATATATGCAGTTGGTATTTTGGGTGATATATTGAGTTTGGGTTATATGCTATTAATTACATATTTGAGCCTATGGCTAATTGGTTATACATTCATATGTGTTAATTGTTACATACTGTTTACAGTTTATGGGGTGAATATTAAGATGAGTTTATGGGTTATTTGTTGGTGTTATGTGTTATGGGTTGCATATTCAGTTAAGCTTATAAAGTATGTGTTCACTAAGGGCTACATGTGATTGTTTATATATTCAGTTGGGTTATATTTTGATATATTTGTTATATATTGATATATATTTTAATTGGTAACTTCACCTAATCATGTTATGAATCACTTTGGTTGTGTCACTTTGGTACCAGCAAGTGGAATGATAAATAAAGGATTATGTTTTCATAAGATTTGTCATTAACATCAGTGTGAGAGAATGGTTGACATATGAGAAGTTTAGAGCGAGTCCTATGTTTTTTTCCATGGCAGTCTTAGACATTTTTTGGGGGGGACATTTTTCTCGCAATGTTACATTGATACTTCAGGCACTGCTATTTGTGTTTATTTATTTATTTGTAATTGATTTATTGCATTCATTGTATTCATTTTTGTTCATTCAGATCATTTCCTACAGTTGAATTAATAAAGAACTCATCTAAATAAGACTAATCTCTGAAAACGAAATTTCTCAGTCAGTGCTTCTGTGGCACACAGTACAAAGTGATCCCTGCAAGAGAGATTGAAAGTGATAGCACAGATTCACTCTCTCTCCTGAGACGCTCAGTCTCTCTCATGCGCTTTTCAATCACGAATCAATTATGATACTGTGATGCTTTGCAATGCATTGAATTACAATGATGTATATTGCATCTTGGGATACTTGGCAATACCCTGCCTCAATGTTCAAAATGAATGAAATGAATGAGTTCAACACCTATTAACAGATGTAGAATTAAAACCACTGAGATGTTTCCACCAACATATTAGACATGAAGCTGAGTACATTAAAGGAAGGGTTCACAGGAACATTTGTTGAAAACGTACTCACTCTCAGGCCATCCAAGACATAGATCAGTTTGTTTCTTATCTGAACAGATTTGGAGAAATGTAGCATTGCATCACTTGCTCACCAATTCTGCAGTGAATGGGTGCCGTCAGAATGAGAGTCCAAACTGCTGAGAAAAACATCACAATAATCCACAAGTAATCCACACCACTCCAGTCCATCAATCAACTGAGAAATGAAAAGATGTGTGTTTGTAAGAAACAAATCCATCATAAAATTTAAATCATTGCTGCCAAAATATGAGTCCAGAATAACAATTCCTCTAGTGGAAAAAGTCCATCCCCTGCTTTCCCATCACATCAAAATCCACCCACATATTAGTTTAGAACTGTTTTGGCTTGTAAACTGTGTTTGATCTGTGCATATTTCTCTCCTGATTCAGACAACCTTTTTAAATGGGTCTTTATTAATTCTTCTTTCTTTCTTTCTTTCTTTCTTTCTACTACAGAAACCTCTTGGACAGAGACACCTTCTCAAAATCTGATCCAAGTAAGCTTGTTGGTACACATATCACATTATAAGCTTATTAATTTATAAGCTTATTCATTTAGTCTATCACACATTGAAATATTGGTACAAAGATCGGTTTATCTGACAACACTAGCACATCTGAAATCACATTACTTAAAGCGGTCTGGGCTGAAATTGTGATGAAGTTACTGCTCATCAACAGAGCACTGATCACCATAGGGAGCATCATTAGTGTGCAGTATCTTAACTGCCTGCCTTAATTATGATGTTGTTTTATAAGAAAGCTTGATTGTGCATGTAACCCTGCTGTATGTACATATTCTTTCATATGCAGGAGAGTATATTATTTGCATTTGTATTTCTGTGATTTGTTTGCATCTTCACGTGTTGTGTGTTTACGTGGGTTGTGATTGCATTGGGTAATCCAGATGTTGTGGTCGGCTAACATTCACAGCTTTAATGAACATACAGATACGTTTGACTGCAGGCCCTGCATTGTTCATTCTGCTGTATGGCTGATTACACTGACTGTTTCTGACACACACACACACACACACACACACACACACACACACACACACACATTATATGCTCTAAAAGATTTTGTTTTGATTATTTCTCTGCTAAGATTCTAAATTCTATTTTCATCTTAAAATTGGGCTAGTTATATTGTTTGGAAAGTACGTAACTTTTCTGCCTTCTTTTAAAGGGGTCATATTCTACACTTTTTAAATATTACATTTTCCCCTCTGAAGTCAACTTACAAGGAAAGTTTTTTTATACTACCAACATATTTAATTTAGTAATTTAGTTTTTTCATAATGATCATTTTCCATCCTTTCTCTAACCCTTTGAATTAAACAAACATTTTGTTTCTGTGCCTTTAAGAATTCTATATGCAAATGAGCTCTGTGCTGATTGGCTAAGCTCTGTGTACTGGTGTAGTTCACTATCATCAACACAGGTAAGGTTTCTAAATACTGAGTAGGCATTGCTATGTAAAAGTAAAAGTCTTGTGCTAATTTGCTTATGGTTGCGATGTTATAATCATGCTGAATTCCGAACATCCATTCTGAAGTATTTCAAAGTTATTTTTAAAGATTCTAGGTGGACTGAGGTGTCTGAAGTTTTACTCGTTCTACTCAGGGCTGAATTGTGCGTTTTTATGACAACACTATCAACACCAAAGCATTCACATGCTTGCAGAACTCGTAATTACAACTTGTAGCTCAGAATGTTCTGAGAGCTACGACTCAGACCACCTGACCGCCGTCAGATTCATTTAGGCCAGGGGTTCTCAACTCTGGTCCTCGAGGTCCACTTTCCTGCAGAGTTTAGCTCCAACCTTGATCAAGCTCACCTGCCTGTAACTTTATAGTGATCCTGAAGACCTTGATGAGCTTGCTCAGGTGTGTTTGATTAGGGTTGGAGCTAAAATCTGCAGGAAACTGGACTTCAAGGGCCAGAGTTGAGAACCCCAGATTTAAGCGCTACTTAGGCGCTACCTCCGAGTCCGAGGACTTGGACAGCTCCGAGTAGAATGTCACGTGTTGTCATCTTGGAATTACGGTAATTATGACGTGGTGTGAATGCAGCTCAAGTGACCCAATTAAAATTTTTTCCTCCCATGTGGCACCAGTGGTGTATAAAGTACATGAAAGCCATACTCAAGTAAAAGTACATCTTACCAGAAAATGACTTTGGTAGAAGTTGAAGTCGCCGTTTAGAATATTACTTGAGTAAAAGTCTTAAAGTATGTGATATTTATTGTACTTAAGTACGAAAAGTATTTTTTAATCTTAAACGTACTTAAGTATTGAAAGTAAAAGTACAAGTAAATGCAAAATGGAAAAGAAGCAAATAAATATATATATAAAAAATGTCATACAGCTTGAGTAGCAAGATTGTGTTCAGTTTTAACTTATTCTTCCATTTTGTATTTTTGGGTAAGAATAAGAAGCACTTCATCCGGTACTTATAGTGTCTTTCATTCCAACATAAGAAACCATTTCTGGAATCTGCATCTGAAATAGCATTTAGATGTGTTTACACAGTTTATGTATCTCATAGGTGACGGATGCATATAACCTGCAGTTACAAATGCATAAATAATGTTTTGTTTTTAACATAATACATTGAATACTGATATTTGAAATTATTTTAAAACATGAAAAAAATAGTTGAAATGTGAAATTAAAACCGCCAGTAGGTGGCAGCAAGTGACTCGTTCAACGTCCAGAAAAGTACCAAGATGATGGACAAAGTAGTCCGTGTGACATCAGTGGTTCAACTGTAAAGTTACGAAGCTACGAGAATACTTTTTTGCGCAAAGAAAACAAAAATAATGACTTTATTCCACATTTTAGATTCTACTGCGTGTTTACGACAGTATCATGACGCGAGCATGTGGCGGCGCCGGCACTGACCCAGATCCGGCGTGATGATCTGGGTCAGCGCCGCCACACGCTTGCGTCATGATACTGTCGTGAACGCGGGGGACATCGGATGCCCATTGTCCTAGTTGGTATGATACTTTAGGGTCTTCATGAAATGTCTGTAACATACTTTGATTAAAATTCCTCAATGGTCTTGTAAAACAACACCCTTTTTACCTTGTCAAAATCTGTTCACAGCGACCCGTTTCAGTGCATGTCTCTTTAAATGATAATGAACTACTGCTTACCCCACCCCTCTCTTCTGTGGGGGGTCTCTTCCCTATCTCCTTATATGGCTCAGAGCTGGTCTTCTTCAAATAGCTAGCTATCTATGAAACTGGCTACAAATTGAAACATCTTGCTGGATGACAGTTTCAGACTCAGACAGACAAACTGACTGCGTGTTTTCTTTTCAGCTTTTCTGAGCTGGCAGACGCCAGAAACCTAG
>NW_015659563.1:1313016-1317888 GCF_001515625.1 Sinocyclocheilus rhinocerous | reverse complement strand
CCATGGGGGGTCTCTTCCCTCTCTCCTTATATGGCTCAGAGCTGATCTATGAAACTGGCTACAAATTGAAACATCTTGCTGGATGACACAGTTTCAGACTCAGACAGACAAACTGACTGCGTGTTTTCTTTTCAGCTTTTCTGAGCTGGCAGATGCCAGAAACCTAACTAAATGCAAAAAAAAAAAAGCTAGAAAAGTGAACATTTCATCCAATGTCCCCTTTAAAGACTTGTAAAAGAAAGCTATAGATGGCATCGTTGCTCCAGCAAATGTTTTTATTTCACATTTACTTTCGGCTAGGTTTAGGATCGGGTTTAGTGTAGGTGGTATTTTCAAACGCGATAGAGCATTAACCTTTTAGTGTTACTGACCAGACAAGTTTCGCAAGCATTTTGAATTCTGAACCCAAGGTATACTTTCCTTTTGACATGAACGTTTTTATCCAAAGCGACTTACAGTGCATTCAGGCTATACATTTTTTACCAGTATGTAAAAAATTAAAAAAGATTAAGTTAACTATATTAAATTATACAAATATAAAAAGCATTTAGAAGCATTTTTGCCATTTACAATTTAGAATGCCCTGAATTTTGAGTTTTAATAGACTAATAAATCATGTGCATGCACTCTGTGTGTGCGATTTGTGATAATACTTTCCTTTTGACATGAACGTATAGCGAACATGTAGTTATGTACACATAAATGACACGTCATTGCTGTGCAGAAGAATTAACGGACATATTAAATAGATCTCATTTGAACTCTTACTGTAAATGGGACTTATTTATTATTATGAAGTGCATATGATAAATGTAGGCTTGAATTAGTACATCAATGCAACAAGAAATGATCCTTCCCCTAAACACATCAAATACATAGCCTGTAATATGACATAAAGCGCTGTGGATGCCACACACACAGGCAGTGAGCGATGAGTCTATATTTAGCCGTCTGGAGTCCCTGATTCCAGCGTCTTTTGGCCGGTGAATGTAGGGAGGAGTTGTAGCGCTGCGTGACTGGCCCCATCACGTCAGCACAGCTCAGACTCAGCACATGTGCCGCTCCATATAAGAAGACTCTCCTGCAGCACTGCTAGCTGGGTTAAGAGGGAATTTCGTGCTCGAAAACCCTCGAGCATGAAATTCCCTCTTACTGTGGTTGAACTAAAGCAGGTCTACAAAGAAGAGTGCACCAAAATTTCCCCACAGCGGTGAAAAACTGAATTCCATTTATCGGAAGCATTTGGTTGCAGTTACTGCTGCTAAAGATTTTAAATTAAAGGGGGCGATAGGTAATAGGTGTTAAATATGGAAACCCATTTCTGCCACTAAGTAAAAAATAAAAAAGTTAATCGCGAGTTTATATCTCACAATTCTGACTTCGTAACTCTCAATAGCATGCTATAAAGAGATATAAACATGCAATTCTGAGAAAAAAGTCAGTTGCGATCTCAAGTCAGTCAATCTCGCAATTGTGACTTTATTTCTAAGAATTGCAAGTTTCTATCATGCAATTATGATTTTGTAACTCGTAATTGTGAGTTTATAGCACAATTCTGAGAAAAAAGATAGAATTAGAGTTTATATCTCGCAGTTGCGACTTTATTTCTAAGAATTGCAAGTTTTTATCATGCAATTATGATTTTGTAACTCGTAATTGTGAATTTATATCACAATTCTGAGAAAAAAAGACAGAATTGGAGTTAATTGCAATTTCACGTGCAAATCAGTACAATCATGTAACGTGACTTTTGCAAAATGGGGCGTGCTTGATTTATAGAAGTATATTTATTCATGTTTTTAAAAGCGTGAAAGATACTGCAGGTCCGTGTTCTTCTGACTTCTGACTTTATTTTGTAGTAAGTAACGAATATGCTTCAGGGAAATGTATCGGAGTAAAAGTATACGTTTTAATTAGGAAAAGTAGTGGAGTAAAAGTAAAAGTTGGCTGAAATATAAAAACTCAAGTAAAGTACAGATACTCCCAAAAAATACTTAAGTACTGTAACGAAGTATTATTACTTCGTTACATTACACCACTGTGTGGCACTGATCGGATATGACCCACGGAAGTGTAAGCAGGAAAAAAAACATGGATTCTCAGATCAGTTTCAGACCTCATTCATATGTGGAAATAAATCTGGTGTCAATCGAATACATGCATTTGCATCTGCCATGTAAGGTTTCGTTTCGCAGACCCGGCAACCCTGTTTCAGGGGCCGTATGTCTACTTTGGGTTGTTTCACTAAGTGTGTAGTGTAAAGGCAGGTATTGGATATGGGTCACTTTTAATAAAAGATTGAAGTCTGCTTTTTTATAGCTGAAATGAACACTAGAAGCAGCAAAACATGATCAGCTTTTATTCCTTTTCACACAAATTACGATTACTGGGAATTTTTATGGAAATTTATTTTCACACAGTTCCTTGGACAATACTGTGTTATCACCTCAAAACACTTTTACCATAGTGCCATTGTAAACTAATATATTTTGATGTTTGCATCACATAACTAGCTTTACAAATGTAGTAAACTTGCTCGGTAGCTCACCTGTGATCCTTCCCCTAAACACATCAAATACATAGCCTGTAATATGACATAAAGCGCTGTGGATGCCACACACACAGGCAGTGAGCGATGAGTCTATATTTAGCCGTCTGGAGTCCCTGATTCCAGCGTCTTTTGGCCGGTGAATGTAGGGAGGAGTTGTAGTGCTGCATGACTGGCCCCACCACGTCAGCACAGCTCAGACTCAGCACATGTGCTGCTCCATATAAGACTCTCCTGCTGCACTGATGATGATGATGATGATGACGAAGGTCCTGGAATCTTATGAAGGGCTGGGGCTTGTTTGTGTTTGTGTGTAATTTTACCTCAACAAAAAAGAAAACATTCATTCATGTCTCTTGAAAAATCTACAAAAACTCTGCACACGTTCTACATTTTCTACAAACCTGTGAAATTAAAATGAACAATGACATTTTGACTTTATATACACTATTTGTTCTCAAATCTATGCAACTGCATTCATAATGGGGTTCAGATGAAATAGAGCAGGCCTGATTACTGCCAGCCCTGTTCAATGAAATCAGAGCTTAAATAGAACTTTTTTAACAGCATGAAGCTGGTTAAAAGGTCTCACCCACTAACACACTATGCCAAAACTGAAAGAAAATCTTGGACTCCAATGAACCATGGTGAGAGCCATTATCTCCAAATTAAAAAACAAAACAAAACTCTGCACAGTAGTGAACCTTCAAGTGGCCGTCCTTACAAAATTCCTCCAAGAGCACAACCAATTCATCCAGGAAGTCACACAAGACCCAAGGATAGCATTGATGGACCCATACAGCATGACTCCACTACTGGAAAGACACTGGGAAAAATGGCAACCATGGGAAACCCAAAAGACTCATCTGAATTATGCCAAAACACACTGATGACCCTCAAACCTTTTCGGAGAATATTTTTGTCAACTAGGTCGAAAGTGGAACAGTTTGGAAGACAGTGCTCCCTTTATATCTGGTGCGAGTTCTACTAAACGAACATCATACCTGCTGTCAAGCATGGTGGTGTGGGGATGCTTTGCTATTTCAGGGCCTGGGCAACTTGCAATAATTGTGGGAAACATGAATTCTGCTCTCTTCTGGTCTCTACTCTTTTTTTACGAGTTCGGGCTAAATCCCAAACTCAGAGCCCTTAGAAAATATTTTTCTAAAAATGTATTGTTCTAAAACCAAAAACTATATATATATAGCTTCGTGTGCTATCACATTTCCTTAAAAAAAATGAAATTTAACCACCATGTCCTCAGCGGTCTATGGAGACTCCTATGTTCGTTGGTGCATCTCAACACACGACACTTGTAATGCCTCTTTGGCATTGCCAATGGGCGGGACTTTCCCTAGTATGACATCATTATTGATTTTTACCATTATAGGCTGGTTGTTTTCACACACTGCTGCCACACAACTGTGTTCAAACACCTTATAAAAGTGATATTTGCACCTTTAAGTTTAAAGGGGGCAATAGATCGTAGGTGTTAAATATGGAAGCCCATTTCCGCCGTTGATAAAAAAGGTAATTGCGAGTTTATATCTCACAATTCTGACTTTATAACTCTGAATTGCATGTTATAAAGTCAGAATTGTGAAAAAAAGAATGTTGTTTCACAAGAATGCAGAATGCTGTGAAAATGTATTTGCCCCCATTCTGATTATTTCATATGAAATAGTTTTAGATCTTCAGAATTGTGTGATGTAAAGTCACAGTTGAAAGTTACAAAATCGGGATTGCATGATAAAAAGTCGACCATGGGATAAAAATTCGAAATCACCTTTTTTCTTTTTATTCGGTGGCGGAAACGGGCTTCCATAATTAAAGGGGGCAATAGGTAATTATTATTATTTTTTACTTCAATATAAGCATAAAAACTGTATGTGTTTACTCAGGTTGCCTTTGTTTTATGTTTTATTTCATTTGAAGATGTAAAACTATTTATAATATAATAATAAGAATGGGGGCAAATACATTTTCACAGCACTCTGCATTCTTGTGAAACAGCATTCTCGAATGGCCTTGTGGGTCAGTTTGCTTGGTCTTAGGGCCACATATGACCCAGAGACTGGTTGGGCCCCACTCCTAATTTAAAGGAGATTTCTATGACAACAAACAATAGATGTTCTATGGCAGTATATAGTTATATGTAAATTTCACTGCATGTTATTTTGTAGGTGTATTTTTGGAAAGTGTCCAGGTTGCCATATGGTTCTACACACCCAGCTGACAGAATGAAAGTTAGAAGAGTTCCTCAGTGCATGTAGACAGCTGAGGCAGATTTCTCTCTCTCTCTCTCTCTCTCTCTCTCTCTCTCA
>NW_015659563.1:1288595-1299213 GCF_001515625.1 Sinocyclocheilus rhinocerous | reverse complement strand
CACACACACACACACACACACACACTCGTCTCCCAGGACAGATATGAGTAGAGGTGGTCATAAAGTCACACACTGTAAATTCTACGAGGCTCTGGGGTCCAAACCCGATATAAAGGTGGAGATTATGCACGCTCGGAGGACATTGATGGTCTTTTTTTAATTAGGCATATTTTTAGACAGTCTGATGGCAGGTATTGGCTCATGTTCAGAGGAAGGCCCCCAGGCAGCCAAACAGATGTTCAGAAACTGAATTATTTCAGCCACCTGCCATTGCTTGTGATATGAATTTGCGAGACATCTGAGCATGTGTGTGTGTGTGTGTGTGTGTGTGTGTGTGTTAATGACAAACTCTTCTCACTGCATGTGAGACAAATGAGCCAATAATTGTATTCTCAAGAGCTCCACACATCTTTCTTTGCTTTTTGTGCATATTTGATTTCTTAATTTGCTGAATTAACAAACCAGGGCTGCTATATTTTCACTCTTCTTTCCAGCAAGGTGGCGTTTTAATGTCTCAAGGCAGTTTTCATGTATCTTTATATTTGTTTCTGTGTAGTTTGTGTGCTGTACACTCAGACTGTGGCAAACAGGGAGTGGAGGGAGGTATTGTATTTTCTGAATTTGTGTTTTCAGACCTGTATTTTAAATTTACATTGCTTTTGTTCATGCTGGTAATGTGATGCCCTTTATTGTTTAGTTTGGCAGGACAGAAGTCATTGATAACACGCTGAATCCAGACTTTGTGCACAAATTCATCCTCGATTACTTCTTTGAAGAGAGACAAAATTTACGCTTTGACCTGTAAGTATAATCAGCATACGAAAATGTTTGTGTCTGTCTTTGAGTTTTATGTTTGGGTTTAAAAACCATGTGCCTTGTTCATCAAAATTAGATTTTTGAATTCATGTTGGGCACATTCATTTTTGAAAAAAAAACATTTTTTAAAAATTGAATGTCTCTAAATGTCAGGTGGTATAACCTCTAACTAAAATGCAATAACATATTTTTCTTTACATATTCACTGAAAAAAGTGTATGATTTACTTTACAATTTTCACTCATAAATTTCTAATAAATTTCACAAACAATTACAAAGAAATGGTAGAGTGAATGAAATGGTATTTGTAAAAAAAGGATTTTTTACAGTTTTGAATACATGTGAATGTACACTTCTTAATTATTCAAAAATAATTTCAAGGTAAAAGGTAAAGTTTTTTTTTTGTTTGTTTTTGTTTTTTCCCACAGTATAATAACACGCATTTAACAATCTGGGGTGCGTTTCCCAAAAGCATCTATGGTCACAAGTTCTGTGGTTACCAATAGTTTACAATGGAACTTGCAACCATAGTTAGCTAATGATGCTTTTGGGAAATGCACCCCTGAATGAATCTTGCATGTCATCTTGCCATAAAAAAAAAAATTAAATAAAAATACAAACAAACAAACAATTTATTTATTGACACAGGACCCCAGGCCAATCATCTCCTCTATGTTCACTGTAAACAATCGGACATACAGAGACAACATATACAGAAGTGCTGTTTTCACAAGGAACATAGGAGACCTTTTAATGCAGTTTTGTATGATTTCACACATACTCTCTCTCTCTCTCACACACACACACACACACACACACACTGCCTGCAGGGCTTTGGCTTGCTGCCGCTCAGTGAAGCACATTTTATACAGCAGTAACCCAGAAATTACATTTATTCATTATTCACCTCCATCACACACAGACACACACACATACACACACACACGCGGTCAAACACACACTGCAGATCCTCCATTAGAGCGGCCTGCTCCATACGTACCACTACAAATTGTCTAGAGGCACATGATGCACATTATACATGAGCTTTAATTAACATGGGCTGAATTGAACATCAGTGACGTGTGTGCATTCGTGTGTGTGTGTGTGGTCGGTCGGTCATGTCATCATCTCCCTGTCCTGATATTATCATATTCAGGATGTGACATTTTGATGGATATGTCACATCCATCTGTGTGTGTGTGTGTGTGTGTGTGTACTCCTGACAGTTTTACACCTGGTCCCTTCTCACCCAGATTGCTCTTTTTCATTTCTCTGAGATCTGGAGCTGTACAGTATATATAAATTCTAACTTTAGAATCATCTGTTTAGTAACCATGGAGATTTCGATTAGAAGTTGTCAGATCAAGATAATATCATGGACACCTGGGTCGGTGTAAGCAACCAGGAACGACCCAGAACACCACAGCAACCATCCAGAATACCTTTGCAACATCCTAGCAACCAATCAGGACACCCTAGCAACCAATGTTGAGTCCATTTCCCAAAGCATCGCGTGCCAACTCTGATCACAAGTTCTGTCATTACCAGCATAGGGCAACCAGAGTTCCAACGAATATTCGCAAACAGACAAAAAAAAAAAAAAAGAACAAACTTGTGTGATTGGAACTACAGCTTGCTGTAAAGATCTCTGGAAGGAAGGACGCAAAAGCAGAAGAATGCTTAACTCCAATTTATGGAAGCACAATAATAAACACAGTACGAGCCAAATAGCTCCAGACCAGTTCTGGCACAGGAGGACACAGGAAAATGGTCAAGCAGGTAAAGTCAAAGTCCATCAGTAACCAAATCCAATCCATAAGACAAAAGACAGAATCAGGCAGGTGAGAAGGTCAGGCAAGGCACAGGCAGATCAATCCAGGCAATCCAAAGCTCACAGTTCAAACAGGCAGAAGATCATAACAGCTGGGTAATCCAAAAAGGCGAACAGAACCCCCAGGAAAATCCAAACTCCAAAGTCAGTAACAGTCCATTGGGTCAGCAGGACGTAACAATCCAGGATCATCAAGTTTTGATGAAAAACAGGTAACCGCAACACAACTGGGCAGAAAGAAAATAAATTAAATAAAACATAACCAATTAAATAACAAATACTTAAACAAAAAGAAAATAGACTAAAGAGCGGCAAAGAAACAGAACACACTGGCAGAAAACAGAGAAAGAAACAGAATAGATATAGGAGAAAAATCAAGCAAAGAAAGAAAACAGGTGTGCGGTAACGAGTGATCGCGCTGATTAGAAAACACCATCAGAGGGAGATCAAACCTGAGTCCTGACAGTACCCCCTCCCCCAGGAGTGCCTCCCGGTGCACTCAAGGGGTGAGAGGATCGTTGGTGATGGAAAGCCTTGATAAGCAAGTGGTCCAGAATATCTCAAGCCGGGACCCAATATCTCTCCTTAGGACCGTAACCCTCCCAGTCAACAAGATATTGAAATCCCCATCCACGGTGCCTGGAATCAAGAATTTTTCTGACGATGAAGGCAGGAGCGCCCTCAATCATCAGGGGAGGAGGAGGAACAGAGGAAGATACAGAAGGAACATGGGGAGAACGCAAGACAGGCTTAATTTTAGAAACATGAAAAAACAGGGTGCAACCGAAAGGAAAGGATAGGGTAACCGAAGTTGGACTGCTACCGGACTGATGACTTTAATAATGGGATAAGGCCCGATGAACCTAGGTGCCAACTTATGAGCCGGGACTCGAAGCAACAGGTCCTTGGTGGAAAGCCAAACCCGTTGCCCACAAACATCCTCCACAAGCCATCCTCCGGTAACGGTCTGAAGTGATTTTAGTACGTCCCCCGGACCGGATCAGAGCCTCCCTGGCCCTCCTCCAGGTACGACAACAGTGCTGAATAAAAGCCTGGACCGAGGAAATGGCTGCTTTAGGACCATAGGAAGAAAACCAAGGAGGTTGGCAACCCAGGCAACACATGAATGGGGAAAGCCCAGTCAAAGACACTGGCAATGGATTATGAGCATACTTAGCCCACGTTAGCTGCTGACTCCAGGTAGAGGTGTTGTGGGAAGCTAAACATCGGAGAATCCGACCGAGATCCTGGTTTACCCACTCGGACTGGCGGTTAGTCTGTGGATGGAACCCTGACCACAGACTGGCGGAGGCTCCAATCTGCCGACAGAACTCCCTCCAAAAATGGGAAACAAACTGGGCCCCCTATCAGAGACCATGTCCTCCGGAAAACCATGAATCCTGAAGACGTGGTCAATGATCACCCGGGCCATCTCCTTCGCAGAGGGTAGTTCGGGAAAGGCAATGAAGTGGACCACTTTAGAAAACAATCCACCATGGTGAGGATCACAGTATTGCCACTGGATGGAGGGAGACCAGTAACAAAATCCAGGGCAATATGTGACCAGGGGCGGGAAGGGATGGGAAGAGGATGTAACAGACCAGCGGATGGTAAATTAGAAGACGCAATCTTCAATTCCCCAGGTGACCTCACCCACCACACAGCCCTGAGTCAAAATAGTGTCAGGAGGAGGCGTGTCAACCAAGGGAGTGAAGCACCACGACAACGTATCAGGTTTACCATTTTTGGAGCCCGGCCTGTAAGATAACACAAAGTCGAAGCGCCCAAAAAATAAATGCCCAATGAGCCTGTCTGGCATTCAATCGTTTAGCCGACCAAATGTACTCCGAGTTCCTATGGTCAGTCCACACCACGAAAGGAATAGCCATCCCCTCCAACCAGTGACTCCATTTCCCCAGAGCAAATTGTACCGCCAGCAACTGCTGATGTCGTAGTTTCGTTCTGCAGAAGACAAACGGTGAGAAAAATAAGCACAAGTATGTAGCTTATTATCTTGAGGGGATATTTGACAAAGAACTGCTCCAACACCTACCTCCGACGCATCGACCTCCACCACAAACTGCTGAGCGGGGTCAGGTGTAATGAGAATTGGAGCAGAAGTAAATCTACGTTTAAGTTCATCAAAAGCACTCTGAGCCGCTACAGGCCAGGTGAATTTAACCTTGGTGGAAGTCAAAGGGGCCGCTACCTTACTAAAGTTCCTGATGAATCTCCGATAGAAATTGGCGAAACCCAGGAACTGTTGTAAACTCTTTTTTGAGTCAGGCACCGGCTCTCACCTTTGCTGGGTCCATGCGAATCCCCTCCCCCGAAATGATGGAACCCAAAAGCGAAACCAACTGGGCATGAAAGGTACACTTCTTCGCCTTAACAAATAACTGATTCTCAAGTAGCCGCTGGAGTACCTGCCTGTTGTGCCGGATGTGCACCTGGAAGGAAGGAGAGAATATTAAAATATCATCCAGATACACAAAAACAAATCATTGATTGATCAAATCATTTATTGATCATATCTCTCAGCACGTCATTGACAAGTGCTTGGAAGACAGACAACCAGTCGTTGGACAACCCGAACGGAAGAACCAAATATTCAAAGTGCCCCGTAGGAGTGTTAAAGGCTATCTTCCACTCATCCCCCTCTCTAATCCAAACAAGATGGTAAGCATTGCGTAGATCCAATTTTGTGAAGAATCTCGCCCCTGCAAGGGTTCGAAAGCTGAAGACATTAGAGTCAGGGGGTACCTGTTCTTAACAGTTATGTCATTCAGTCCCCGATAATCTATACAAGGGCGCAGAGAGCCATCCTTCTTCACAAAAAAGAACCCCGCACCTGCCGGAGAAGAAGAGGAACGGATGATACCAGCGGCCAGAGACTCAGACAGATATTTCTCCATTGCCGCCTGCTCAGGTGTGGACAAGGAGAAAAGACGACCACGAGGCGGGGAAGTGCCTGGGAGGAGATCGATGACACAATCATACGGTCAATGTGGTGGAAGAGAGGCAGCTCGGGACATGTTGAAGACTGCCCGCAAATCATGGTACATGACAGGAACACGGGACAAATCCCAGTGGTTACCAGAGGTAACTACACTCACCGGGCCGGTTATAGACGAAATAGTCATGAACTTGCAGCCATCCAGTGAATGAGCATTGATGGGAGGATTAAGAGGGTAAATGGGAAGAGGGTAAATGAGTCCAATCTTCATCAATAAACAGTTCAAACAGGCAGAAGATCGTAACAGCTGGCCAATCCAAAAAGGTGAACAGAACTCCAAAGTCAGTAACAGACGATTAAGTCAGCAGCACGTAACAGAATGTTAAAAATAAACATTCAAATAAAGTTATATTTTGGGTAAAAATAAAGTTGTAAAATGTAGTAAGACATTTTTTTGTAACCTTTAAATAACATTATAATCACAACACGAAAACTGGACAGTTCAGCATTCTAGAAACATTTCAAAACAATGTTCACACAATGTTTATATAACCTAAATTTGTTACCTAGGTAGCAACCACCCCAAACTGCCTAGCAACCTCATTGCAAAACACCAACCCCCTAAGAACACCTTAGCGACCACATACAGTAGCAGCACAGACACACATACAGTATTGCGGAAGTGCAGAAAACGCGAGTAGTGAAAATACAGAATGGAGTTTAATTTATATGGACTCTGAATGAGCCAAGTGGAATGGATTTGAGGAAGCAGCAGTGTGGAAGGCAAGGCTAAAACGCGAAATGGTGTTTAATTTATTAGGGCATTCCTCAAGTGGAATGGACTTGACTGACGGCGCTCTGAAAAGTGAACAGAAATATGCGCTAAATTAGAGACGGTAAAAGTGAGTGGGTCCAGACTGTGTTGTGTGTGTTATGTGGTAGATTCTTGACATAGAGTTACACACATACAATATCGCAGCACAACCACAGTGAAACCTGCAGTACACTGACTTGCTCTTATTGCCGAGGGGATTTGAACATGAATGTTCGGTCAGGTAAAAGCATGTTTTGATTTTAGCGATCGATCTCTCCTGCGGTGGCTGGAAATATGTGCACATGTGCTGATGCTGCTCATTTTGCACAGCGGGAGGAAGAAAGAGACAGACAGACAAAGAGAGAGACAGCCAAGGGTGTAGCTTCATGCTGAGAGGAAAATAACATGTATCCCAACATGACAGATTTTTCCTCAAACATGTAGGTTGTTGCCACCCACTGAGGTTTCATTTAAACTGCCGGTGAACAACAGGCTTGTGTTCATTCAGAATGTCACAAGAAAACACAAGCGCTGACATATTTTAGCTCCTAGAGTAAACGCTGCACAGAAAACAAGTAATAACATGACTTGAAGGTAAAGTGTGCCTTTTTTTAGGGTAGTACTTTCTTCTATCCCAATGTGCAAAGCCAGCTATCACAAGAATGGAAGAATGGAAGACGGTGGGAGTGTCTGGGAAACAGTCATTACTGCTTGCTAAGCGGTGAATGATATCATTCATTTGTCCTATATACAGGTGCATCTCAATAAATTAGAATGTCGTGGAAAAGTTCATTTATTTCAGTAATTCAACTCAAATTGTGAAACTCGTGTATTAAATAAATTCAATGCACACAGACTGAAGTAGTTACGGCGAATTGAGGCAGTAATTAAAGCAAATGGAGCCCCTACCAAGTATTGAGTACATGTACAGTAAATTAACATACTTTCCAGAAGGCCAACAATTCATTAAAAATGTTTTTTTTTATTGGTCTTATGGAGTATTCTAATTTGTTGAGATAGTGAGTTGGTGGGTTTTTGTTAAATGTGAGCCAAAATCATCACAATTAAACCAACCAAAGATTTAAACTACTTCAGTCTGTGTGCATTGAATTTATTTAATACACGAGTTTCACAATTTGAGTTGAATTACTGAAATAAATGAACTTTTCCACGACATTCTAATTTATTGAGATGCACCTGTATTTATTCAAACATACATTAAACATGAAATTTCTACATGCAGTGTTTTGAATACACCTATTCTAGAATAAGCATGTTCTGAATTAAAATTCAGTACATTTTTAGGAAAATAGAAAAAACCTGAAAGTCCACCCGTAACACCATCCCTAAAACTAATGTTCAGTAGCGTGTAAGTTGTATGAAAATGTATGATGAGATTGTATGGAAGCGTTAAAGTTAATGAATAACTGTTAATGAATACAGTTACAATATGCCAACATGTAAAATAGTTACAAATTGCCATGAGATATTTATATTATATAAGAACCACATTATGGTGGCAACATTTGTATGGACAAGCATCAGTGACATTTTCTTCTGAAAAAGTAATCTAGTTATTTTTGCAATAGAGTGCTGCAGTGGATGACGTAGTTTTGTTGACCAACTTCCAAGTTAGCATCACCCTGGTTCCCTCGACAAAAAACCAATAGGATTTTTCGTTTGACTTTTAATAAGATCTGTGACCAACAACTTTATGATTCTTACATGTTTTATTCATCAAGATAATCTTCATAATCTTCACAATAGCCTACAAACAATCGGCAGAAGTAAAAAGCTAAAGGCTATAAACGAACTACACTAATGTTGCATGACTTCAGTGTCACCATCTCTAAGTATTTTCCTGTTCGGATTGATGACGTCTAATGTCACTGTAAAGAAAAGAGTCCCATTTAGCCACTTATTAGCAACTGCCTTTTCAAGACAAGTAAAAGCTTTAAAATGAGTGGGGTATTGTTTTATGTCATAGAAAAAAAAAACATGAAAATATCTTGAGCTTGTGTTAAGCACAGACCTTATTTCAGGTATTTAACCAAAAACCCATTAAAAAAAAACCATTGACTTTGAGTTTTGAGCTTTTGACTGTGTAAAAATTCTAATATGTTTCCAGATTTAAGGACTCATTTCTGCAGCACTTTATTTTGAGCCACAGAAATTACACATTTCATTTCTACAAGCATTTCATTCAGCGTCATTCACTGAATTTTCCTTGTATTTCTAGGTATGACCTCGACTCAAAGAGTGAAAACCTGTCCAAACATGTAAGTGTTTTCCTGTAAATGTAAAACTGATGGACACCGTATGTGTGTGTGTGTGTGTGTGTGTGTGTGTGTGTGAGAGAGAGAGAGAGAGAGTGGGTTGAACTATAGAAGACTTGTTATAGTTTTTTCTTGTGTTGTGTTTGTGGCCCTACAGACACCTTGTTTGACCCTCATCATGGGGGTTTTATCATGATTTATCCAAGCATTTTGTGGGGTCAGAACCATTGGTCACTCTGTATCCCACAATGCACCTGTGGGATTGATGTTCAGAGATGCTGGACACAGTCATTCTGACCAGCGCTCTCAGGAGATTGTCTGCTTTTTTCAGTCCTTCCTTTCCATCTGCAAACCTTTCTGCCTTTTTTTTTTTTTTTACTGACCCATTACCTCATTTTATTACTCTTAAAATGTTTTCTTGCCCCAGGCTCATGATAATCTAATATGAAGTGAAGTAAACCATTTCAATAATTCATTTTATTTAACTTATTAATTTTTTCCACACATTTTCATGTGTACAGGCTCATGTGCCCCATGCCATGACCATTCATTCATTCATTTATTCATTCATGTATTTATGTATGTATGTAAAACTGCTTTTCAATTGTGCAAGAAAGTTTTTTTTTTGTTTAGAACTGAACCAAGTTACAAATGTATTCAAATTTACTACAACATTTTCTAAATGACAAAGTTTATGGTGCAGTAAACTAATGAAGCCATCTCTTGGGGATCCTTAAAAATGTTAATCAGGATAAGGGAGAGTTTTATCCCTTACTATTAATTAAACTTGTAACGTGTAGTTGAAATAATTTCATGTTCATTTAATCAGTCCTACGGTGATGCCTCCACAAAATAGAGATTTTCAGCATTAATGAGCATTAAATAAGCTTCACTTACTTGAGTGAAACTGACTGTCGAAATAGCTGAATAGTATTAAAATAAAAACAGCATATTTCAAATTGTATTATAATTATTATGCTTTTTTCATGGACCATTTAGTGAGAGACTGCATGGAATATTTCACTTACAGTAATTTGTCACATCGCAAGACTATTTAAAATTAACTAGTGATGGCGAATGCATGTAAATATATTTTCCCTTATGCAAATATGTACATTTTACCATTTTAAAATCTTGATGTTCATGCCTGTGTCTGTATGTCAACTGCCCATATACAAACGGTCATGTTTGCTTGTATATAATGTGTGTATGGATGTTGTATGTTTGTGTGTGTGGTAATATGGCATGATGAGTGTTATATAACCAGAGCTGCCTGCACTCGTTCATTCACTCAGACCTCTCTGAACATTCATTTAGTCATGTACTGCAGTTGCAAATGAATACATTTAGAAGCATTTACAGTGAAAGCACTACACTGAATCGCTCATGGAAATTCATATGAATTTATTTAATTTTTGATCATGTGTCCATTCCTGACAGAGACACATTTCCAGTGGCACATCGCTGTGTTGATATAAACCAATGCAGGAGTAATTCTCAAGCAGTTAAAGGGGTAGTTCACCCCAAAATTGAATCATTTACTCATTTACTCAGCCTCATGCTGTTTCAAATCAATCTTCAAAACACAAGTGAAAATATTTTTAATGAATCCTGAGAGATTTCTATTTATCCAGTAAAAGTCCATTCCAAAAGTTTCCACCAAAAGACATAGTAAAAGTTATCCTTAAAGGGGTCATATGATGCTGCTAAAAAGAACATTATTTTGTGTATTTGGTGTAATGAAATGTGTTTATGCGGTTTAAGGTTCAAAAAACACATTATTTTCCACATACTGTACACTATAGTTTCTCCTCTATGCCCCGCCTTTCTGAAACGCGTCGATTTTTACAAAACTAATCGGTCTGAAAAGCGAGGTGTGCTCTGATTGGCCAGATATCCAATGCGTTGTGATTGGCCGAATACCT